>NC_083607.1:5757575-6060606 GCF_029168945.1 Cannabis sativa | reverse complement strand
ACTATGACCCATACAGAGTTGAACTGTCCCGTGGTTCTCGGCAAGCCTACCACAAAGTCCATAGCAATGTCTTCCCATTTCCACTCTGGGATATTCAATGGCTGCAGCAACCCTGCAGGCCTCTGATGTTCAGCCTTCACTTGCTGACAGGTAAGACACTTAGCAACAAACTTAGCGATGTCATTCTTCATGCTTGGCCACCAAAACATGGCCTTGAGGTCTTGATACATCTTCGTTGACCCCGGATGAACTGAGTAAGGAGTCGTATGAGACTCAGTCATAATCTCTCTTTTAATACCGTCATCCATAGGCACACAAACACGATTCATAAATCGTAACATTCCTGTTTCATCCACTGTAAAGTCACTAGTCTTCCCAGCCAAAACCCTATCTCGGGATTTCATTAACTCTGGATCTTGCAATTGTGCTTCTTTGATTCGCTCTAAAAGAGTAGATTGCAGGGTAATATTAGCCAACTGCCCTACAACCAACTCGATTTTAGCTCGGGTCATCTCATTTGCTAACTGCTGCGAGATTTGATTCACAGTATTTATCTGACTCTGCCCCTTTCTACTCAATGCATCAGCAACCACGTTGGCCTTACCAGGGTGATAAAGGATCTCACAATCATAATCCTTCACCAGTTCTAGCCAGCATCTTTGTCTCATATTCAGGTCTCTCTGGGTAAAGAAGTATTTCAGACTTTTATGATCAGTGTATATCTCACATTTCTCGCCATATAAGTAATGCCGCCAAATCTTTAGCGCAAATACTACTGCCGCGAGTTCTAAGTCGTGAGTAGGGTACCTCTGCTCGTACTCCTTTAACTGCCGAGAAGCATAAGCTATTACCTTTCCAGCTTGCATAAGAACACAGCCGAGACCTTGTCTCGAGGCATCACAATAAACAACAAATTTTTCCTTATCTGAAGGAAGAGTTAGCACTGGAGCGGTAATCAAGCGATGCTTTAACTCCAAAAAACTTTTCTCACACCGATCAGTCCAAACAAACTTCAAATTCTTTCGAGTCAACTCCGTTAAGGGTACAACGATCTTTGAGAAACCCTCAACAAATCGACGATAATACCCAAATTTCACCCAAAAAGCTTCTGACCTCAGTAGCCGATTTTGGTATTGGCCAATCCCGAACAGCTTCAATCTTGGCCGGGTCCACCATTATCCCATCCTTATCTACTATGTGCCCCAAGAAAGAGACACGAGATAACCAGAATTCACACTTTTTGAATTTAGCATAGAGCTTGTGGTCTCGTAATCGTCGCAATACAGATCTAAGATGCAACTCATGTTCCTCTTCCGATTCAGAATAAACCAAGATGTCATCAATAAACACGATCACACATCTATCCAGGTAATCCTTGAATACCCGATTCATAAGATCCATGAATGCCGCCGGGGCATTGGTGAGTCCAAAAGACATCACTAGAAATTCATAATGTCCATACCGAGTACGGAAAGCAGTTTTCGGGACATCTTCCTCTCGAATTCTCAGCTGATGATAGCCTGAGCGAAGATCGATCTTGGAGAAGACCATCTTCCCTTTCAGTTGATCAAAAAGATCATCAATTCGAGGTAAAGGATATTTGTTCTTGATGGTAAGCTTATTCAACTCTCAGTAATCAATACACATTCGCAGAGACCCGTCTTTCTTCTTCACAAATAATACCGGAGCACCCCAAGGAGAGTAACTCGGCCTAATGAATCCCAGATTCAGTAATTCTTGTAGTTGTATCTTCATTTCTTCTAATTCTGCTGGAGCCATTCGATACGGTGCCTTTGATACTGGTTCCGCTCCCGGAACCAACTCAATTACAAATTCAATCTCCCGGGTAGGTGGCAATCCCGGTAGATCTTCTGGAAAGACGTCAAGAAACTCGCATACCAATCTTGTACTCTCAGGTCCAGATGTCACAGGTTGGCTGGTATCCACTGCAGTAACTATGAATCCCAGACAACCTCTCGCTCATCGTGTCCTTAGCTTTCAAAAGTGTTATTCTTGGTATGCGTGCCCCCGAACTTTACCCACAAACACCGTTGGGTTGGCACTATCGTGCTCAAACACCACCATCTTCCGACTTAGTCAATCGTTGCCCCATACTTAGACAGAAAATCCATTCCCAGGATTATATCAAAATCAGACAGTTGCAATTCTATTAGATTGGCGGTTAATTCACAACCGTCAATCCAGAAGGACAAGGACCGAATCCACCTAGTGGATACTATAAGGTC
Source organism: Cannabis sativa (assembly GCF_029168945.1). NCBI lineage: Eukaryota > Viridiplantae > Streptophyta > Magnoliopsida > Rosales > Cannabaceae > Cannabis > Cannabis sativa. Next base: position 6,058,360 of record NC_083607.1, on the reverse strand, counting down.
TCCCGAAGGTAGAAGGGTACCAAACCCCGAAGCATAAATATCACATGGTTTATCGAAATTTTCAATTACTCTACTTGACACATAAGAGTGGGTAGCTCCCGAATCAAACAATACAGTATAAGAACAACCATTTATAGACAACTGACCTGTCACCACTGACGGACTAGCATCAGCATCGCCCGAGTCATGGTAAAAAGTCGTCCCGGGTTCTGAGTAACATTCTTCTTAGGCTCCTCTTTCTTAGTCTGAGGACAATCTCTGATGAAGTGGCCCACCATGCCACACTGGAAACAAGTCTTGGCCCGACATTCACCCTGATGGTGTTTCTTGCATTTTGAACACTCAGGATAAGATCGGAATGAAGATCCGCGGCCCTGGCGGCCACCTCTGTTTCCTCAAAACTTCCTGTTACCCCCTGATGTTCCGGAAGCATCAACCTTTCGTTTGTGATCAGTGTTACCACTGTCGGTCCCTTTACTGATATTACCACTAGCAGCAGGGTTCGATGCCGTGACAACATCCTTTGCGTACCGCTCCTTTATTACTCGATGCTCACCTCCTCAAAGAATTAAGGCTAGCTCTACCACTTTCTTGTACAAAGTGTCATGAGTAGTGGTAATCTTCAAGTCCCGACCGATTGTGGCATTCGGTCCTCTCACATATTTTCGTTTCCCGGTGAAATCTGTGGGCACCAGATCACCAGCAAACTTGGACAGCCGATCAAACTCTAGAGTGTATTCGGCCACAGACATCTTCCCCTGAGTTAATTTCACAAAGTCTTCCATGTGTGAAGTCCTCACAGCGATGTTATAAAAATTTTCTTCAAACAAATTCTTAAACTCATCCCAAGTCATTACATTGACATCACGAGTCTGTCCCACAATATCCCACCAGACGCGGGCATGATCTTGTAACATGAAAGCTGCACAATTCACTCTCTCTGTTCCCGTCACTCCCATATTATCAAGGATATGGGTGATTGTACTCATCCATTGCTCAGCTTTAATTATGTCAGTACCTCCCAGAAAAGTAGGAGGTTGTAGCTTCACAAACCGCTCAAACACGGAATCTCTATGCGGCATCATAAACCCCTGGTTACCCACCACTGGCACAGGCACTGGTGGTAACACTTGCTCAACAGGGGCAGCCGGTGCCGGTTGCCTTAATCGACGCAACTCTTCCTCTTGACGAAGTATGATACCTCGCATTTCATGGAACATCTGCCGCGCCGGCAGGAGGATTAGCATTGCCAACCCCCGCATTATCCCCCGGATTCTGCGGAGGTGCAGGCGGTGCCGGTGGATTGGTTTGGTCTACACCATGCTCTACTTGCTCGCCCTGTGTTCTAGATGATTGCGGAGGGTCCATTTTTACAAGTACCCCTGTAACCAACAACCCCAGCGAGTTAAGCACCAATACCACACTTATGCACTTATTACCTTAAACCCTAACTCAACTATTTACTTCATATAATTAAACACTTAACATATAGAATTTTAAGCATGGCATCATATATCACATAAATACTCTAGATGCTTACATACTGCCTAAACTGGAAAGCGGTAAATAATTGATCAAATAAGCAGTAAAGTATTTACTCTCAACACTTATTGCACCATGAGTCGAGCTTATCTCTGACGATGATTGTACATGTTCGACCGGTCTACAGGAAGTTTAAAAACCTTGGCGCTCTGATACCAAACTGTAACGCCCTAAGATTTAGGCACGCTACCCAATATGATTAAGAAACCCTAATCCCCTAAACGGGATTGGTTTTAAAATAAGCGCAGAAATTAAAACTTTAAACGAAAACGGAATGAAAATAAACTTGTAATAATTTTAACCTTACAAACAAAAGTTACATGTTACGGGATCCCAAAAAAAATCATTTTACAAAATATTACAAGTCTTTTCTCCTTAGCCGACCTAAGCGGCAAGAATAGAGTTACAAAAGTTTCAACGCTGGTAGACCCCAACCCGCTTGGTCTAGTGTGGCCCGAACATGTACATACATCGCCCAACTCCCATACTCATGGCTGATCAGAGATAGATTTACCCTTTCCTGCACAGTAGAGCACCCGTGAGCCAAGCCCAGCAAGACAGTAAGATATATCGTTAATCATATATAACTCATCACATAAATAATAATAATGCCATTTCATATTTGTCTGTATGACACAGACCTGCGTGTTACGCTCACACGCCTATTTATGTCTATGTGGCATAGACCTACGTGTTACGCTCACACGTCTAATTACAATAAGGCCTTAGAACGGTTCATCTCGGTTCTAGTTACTGAGTCCAACCCGATTATGCCTTGAACACATAACCCTTTACTTCAATATACAGCTATATACATCATGGCATAACAATTACATATTAACAATTCACTTGGGTAATAACCCTAAGCCAATAAACCGCTCACTTTAGAGTAATAACTCTAATCCCGGTTTCTAGTTTCTCATATAAATCACATTCCATATAAGCGCCATTGCGCATATCTCTACGTGCTAACTACTGTCTTACCTGATGTCCCACAAATATGGAGATTCCAAATCTCCGGGTGCTCCTGACCAAGTGCCGGTAATCCTAGTCACAATTCCGGGATACACAAGTATAGGGTTAATCCCAAAATCCATTTCCACAAATTAAAAACTGGGCATTTAAATTCCAGATATTCAGATAGAGCTCGGAACGAGCTTTCCAACGATATAAAGAACGTCCCAAACGGAGTCCCGAGTCAAAAGTTATGACCAAAACAAAAACCCGAAAAAAAATACAATAAGCTGCCAAAAATGGCCGCGGATACTGGGTTTAAAAACCCAGGAAACCCAGTTTCCAGCCACGAAAATGCATCTAAAAACACCAATTTTCATGCTATATCAACCCACAATCATACCAAACTTTCACCTAACATAAACCACGTAATTAGAGAGGAATTACACCTAATTCACTCTCCAATCAACACCAAAAACCAGCAACTAAAAATCAGCTTTCAACAATGAATTTAAGCCCCAAAAACTCATCCATTTCAACTCAATTCACAACCAAAACTTAAATCCATTAAATAGATTTTCCAGTAATTAAATTAAAAGCTTAAAACACAATTCGTGCATTAAAAATCCAATGGTAAAAACCCCAAAAATTCAGATTAAACATCATAAACTTCAAAGCTCCAACTTAAGCAAAATCACCAAGAACTTCAAGCTCAAGAACTTGAACTTGAACAATTAATTTCAAAGTTCAATAACAGAATAAAAACACAATAAAATTCCTTTTAAATTCTGTCTAAACCTAACCCAACATCAATTCAAAAGATCCAAGTACAAACATGCTCAAATCAACAAGAAAACACCAACATGCATCTCAAGACCATCCCAACCTATTTCATGCTTTTCAACCATAAAATCACAGCAGCAAATTCATTAAATTTCAGCAATAGAAAAACTACCTCAAGCTTCAATGCAATGATCAAGCCACAACTCCTCAAACAATTCTTCAATTTCAAGCTTGAATACCAAGCAAATCACCAATTTTTCAACCAAATACAAAGAGAGATAGAGAGAGAGAGGAAAGGGGGCTGTTTTAGGGTTAAGGTAAATGCAGAAAATGAATTTCATTTTTTTACAAATAAGGCCTTTAGTTGAAAATAAATCCAAAAATACAAATTTACCATTTTGCCCCTAGGGCCATTTCTCACATACTCAAACAATCAAGGGCATTGAATTCATTTCATATATAACACATATTTAAATAATTTCAGATTATTCACACATAAATAAAATGCCAATAATTTATCCCAAAATTATATTTCGGCCCCGAACCGGTTCGGCCGAAATACCCGATTGTGACTATACCGCGCCAACTTGTCAGAACACACCTGAAAAAGGACACACCAGATATACTATATAATAATATAGTTCATAAGCACATAAATAAATTAAATTCACAGTTTTACCCTTCTCGGGTCAAAATTACTAAAATGCCCCTAACTCACCAACGGGGTCTTAACATGTCATTTCTCATATTAATTCGCATATAATAAATTATAATATAATATAATTCTACAATAATACTCAATTAACTAGTTAGGGCTTTGCTAATCCATTTCCTTAATTCCAGGGTATTACATTTCTGCTCCTATCATGCGCTTGCTAACATAGTACACGGGATGTTGAGTTTTCTCTTTTTCCCGGACTAGGGCAGCGCTGACTGCGTGCTCGGAGATAGCCAAATATAGAAATAGGTCCTCTCCGAGAACAGGTTTTGACAGGATAGGAGGCTTGGCCATATGCTCTTTCAGCTGCTTGAATGCCTCCTCGCATTCGTCCGACCACTCAAACTTTTGACACTTCTTCAGTATGTTGAAGAAGGGGATGCACTTGTCAGTAGACCGTGAGATGAAACGGCTCAGGGCAGCAACCTTTCCAGTTAGGCTCTGCACATCTTTATGCTTTTTGGGGGATGGCATGCTCAGGAGTGCTTGGATTTTCTCCGGGTTTGCCTCAATTCCCCTCTGGTTTATGATGAAGCCCAGGCACTTCCCTGATTTGACCCCAAAGGTGCATTTCTTTGGGTTGAGCTTCATGCCGTATCTCCGGACTACCTCAAAACACTCCTCTAAGTCGTCCGCATGGCTATTGCATGCTTTGGACTTGACGAGCATATCATCTACATATACCTCCATGTTTCGTCCCAAGAGGCCTTTGAACATCCAGTTGACCATTCTTTGGTAGGTCGCCCCGGCGTTCTTCAGTCCGAAGGGCATGACTAGGTAACAGTATACCCCCTTATCGGTCCTGAAGCTAGTGCACTCTTGGTCCGCCGTATGCATCTTTATTTGGTTATACCCGACATAGGCGTCCATGAAGGATAGTAATTTGAATCCAGAAGTGGCGTCTACCATCTGGTCGTTTCTGGGCAGCGGGAAGCAGTCCTTCGGACAAGCTTTGTTTAGATCAGTGAAATCTATACAAACTCGCCAAGTTCCGTTCGGCTTGGGCACCAGGACCGGATTGGCTAGCCATTCCGGATAGTATACGTCGCGGATCATGCCGTTGGTCAGAAGCTTATCCACCTCTTTCTCTAGAGCCTCGGCTTTCACCGAGTCGAGAGGGCGTCGCTTTTGTTGGACCGGTGGCATGTCCGGATTGACGTTGAGGACGTGTGTGATGACGTGGGGACTTATGCCAGTCATGTCCTCTTGGTGCCGTGCAAAAATGTCGGTGGCGCCCTTCAGTGTTTTTATTATTTTTTTCTTTTTCCTCCGGATCTAGGCTCTTTCCCAGCCGGAGTACTTTGGTGGAGTCGAGGTCGCACACTAATATTTCCTCAACATCTTCCATTGGTTCCACAATTTTTTCGGACCCCACCCGGGGATCCAACTCATCTTCTTCAGCCATTTCTGGCTCGATGGTTTCCCGGACCATCAGCACGGGCAGGTGGGTTGCAACATTGTAACATTGCCTTGCTTCCCTCTAGTTTCCTCTCACCGTCCCGATCCCAGCTTCCTGGGTAGGGAACTTTGAGCACAGGTGCCGAATGGACGTGACCGCGCCGAAATCTACCAAGGCCGGTCGGCCGAGGATCGCGTTGTAAGCGGTCGGGCAGTCCACCACCACAAAAGTGCAGTACTTGAATGTGCTCTGGGGGGTGTCCGGACACAAGGTGACTGGAAGTCTTACTTTTCCCATTGGGATGAGCGTTGTTCCATTAAACCCTGTGAGTTGGGACCCACTGGGTGAGAGGTCTCGATCCGTTAGGCCTATTGCAGTGAAGGCCTCCTTGAAGAGTAGGTTCACGGAACTTCCGTTGTCAATCAAGACTCTGGCCACCACTTTATTGGCGATGGGGGTCTCTATGACCAACGGGTCATGATGAGGGAAGCGCACCGTCTTGGCGTCTTCTTCCGTGAATGTGATGGGTTGATCCATCAGCCGGGGCCTTTGAGCTGGGAGTTGAGTGACCTCCCAAACCTCATTGTGTTTCACGGCCCCTGCGTACCGCTTTAGCTCCTTGCGGGTTATTCCTCCAATATGGGGACCTCCGGAGATCATGGCTACCCTCCCGTTGGGTCTGGGCGGCAGACCGGGGATGTGCAGGGCATCGCCCGCGGGAGCAGCTGGAGCCAATGTTCCTGCTGCACCCCCCGGTGTTCCTTGGGGCACAACCCCTGTCGCCTGGCCCGGATTGAGGTGAGGCAGCCTATTCTTGATCCACTCATAGAGGTGGCCCAATCGGATCAGGTTTTCAATCTCGTCTTTGAGATTCTTGCATTCGTTGGTGCTATGACCAATGTCGTTGTGGTACTCGCATCTTTTGCTTGGATCCCTCCGGGAGCTGTCTTTGTACAAAGGATGTGGTCTCCGGTAGTGCGTATTTTTCCTAGTAGCAAAGTACACACGCTCTTGGGAGTCCGTCAGCTCCGTGTACTGGGTGTACTGGGGAGTGTACCCCCTTTTCTGGCGCTTTTCCCCCGTCCGGGTGCTGCCTTTGGAGGATCTCTTACTCCTCGAGCCCTGGGAAGGGCCTACCAGGCTAGCGGTTGGAGCAGAGTGCGAGGGAGCTTGTCCATTCATCCCTGAGGGATTTCCAAAATGGGATGATGCGGGCGCCAAAGCCTGGCCCTGACTATACCCGGAGGTGGCAGAAAACTGTATGCCGCTTATCAGTGGAGCCGCGGTCGGGGCAGTACCCGAGGGCGGTACTCCGGGCATGTACCCTGCTATCCCGGTCGGATAGTATCCTCTTGTTGTAGTTCATTCCAGAAGGGAGTCCCTGTACGGATGCCGGCCTGGAGAAGCGCAAGCTGTTGTCCGTCATCAACTTTCTTGGTTTTTGAGGCCTCCTCTCGGAACCTCTTTATATAGTTTTTCAAGGTCTCGGTGGGCAGTTGCTTGATGTTAGTCAAGGCACTGACCTCCAGGTTGACCTTTCTTGCGGCGACAAACTGTCTCCGGAAGTTGGTCTGTAACTTGTTCCAACAGCCCACAGATCCTGGTTCCAGCTTCTTGAACCATTCCTCCGCGGACCCACTTAAAGTAAGCGGGAAGCACAGACATTTTGCGTCATTGCTGACTCTCATGACCGTCATGACACGGTTGAACCGCGACAAGTGGTCGCTTGGGTCGGAGTTCCCGGTATAAGCTGCCATTTCGGGCATCTTAAAGTTCTTGGGGAGCTCCGCCTCCAGGATGTGCTTAGCACATCGCTCCCGGTCCTTGCAGTCTGAGTCGGAGTCATCCCCTTTTTGTCTTCGGGAGACTGGAGCAATGTCTTTTCGAAGTATGGCGAGTTTCGCCATAATTCCTTCATTCAACGTACCCGTGGGGACCGCGGGCCCGTATCTTTTTTGGTCAAGGTGATCCCGGAGGTCACCTTGATTCCCATTGATTTGATTTCTCAAATCAACGGGAGGACATCTCTGTCCTCTTCTTCCTCTACCTCCGGACTCTTGGTGCACGGAAACACTTTTTCGGTCCTCTCGATCCTGAGGGCCAAGACTCCCTTTTTGGAGCTTGCCCCTCTGCGGACCTTTCCCTTTAGGGAAATCTGAGCGGACCTTTCGCGGATCTTGCGCCTTTTTCTTTCGCCCAGTAGTAGAGGTAGGGTTTTTCTTTTGGTTCCCTTCAGCGGGATACCTTATGGGGCTAGGCTCCCTAGACTTCTGCTGTTGGGTACTAGGCGAGGATTCCTCTGGTTCCTTGCCGAGTCCAGCAGTCATTGCCTTGGGATGCACGTGAATGCCAGCCGCCTCCATGGCCTTTTGCATGGCCAGCATCACTTCTTGCATTTTTTGGTTTTGTGCTTTTTGGGCTTCGATCTCGGCTTCGCGATCGATAGCTTTTTGCCTGAGAAGCACCAACTCTGAGTAGCTACCTTCATCGTAGGCATACTCATCGAGGTTTCCCTCGTAGTCATCATCAGGAATTCCTTCTTCTTCCTCAGAACCCTCAGCTGCTCTTGAGGCTACATCTTCCTCATTTGGATCTTGAGCATCTTCTAGTGGGCGAGGTTGACGAGTACTTCTAGTCTCCACCATTTTTGTGAAGTGAAGTGTATGTTTGCAGTAGCTTTCTTCAGCTCTCAATGAAAGCACCAAAATGTTGACCGAGGTTTTCGGCAACCAATAAAATATTATAAATTTATAGAGCTGTAAGAAAATTAGAGAAGGATTTTTACGTGGTTGGGGCGTTAATGAGCCTTAGTCCACGAGTCTATCTTATTTATGGATGTATTTGATACAGAGAATGTATTTGGTGAATGTTTCACTCTTATAAATACAGAGAATCTTCTTGGTGAGTATTTACTCTTCTTGCTCTTATGCAACCCAAGATTCTCGACCCCATTTAATGAGCTTTGAGGGGGTATTTATAGTGTTTTTGGTGGGGTGATCCCCAGAACTATTGTACAAGTGTGTCTGTAAGTATCCATAAAGTTGGGTATTCCCAATGAATATACCATGGGTAATGCATGGTCAAATCCCTAGGTGCTGTAGGGCTTTTATGTGGAATGTCCTTATTGTCTTTTGACTGATGTGACTCTTCACAGTGTAGCCGTCGATAGACTTAAATGATCATTACTTTGTAGCTGCAGATTGGGGGTTGTGCCGTCAGACTTTATTGCGTGTAGCAGTCCCAACACGCTTCCTCCCATGCGGCATTAAATGCGACTTGATTGCTCAGGGGAAACCTGACACCTCGCGGAGATGCCTTAGCGTTACTTGGGCTTCCGGGAGCATATGGGGTTCCATATGCCTTCTCCGGGAAGCATGTCCCGGATGCTGCTTTATTACATAAGGACTTAGCAAATAGTTTGGATGATAAGTTGCTTGATCCACGTGTCATTGTCTGGTTGGTCCACATATATTGGGCAAAATCAGGGACAACAATACTAATTTTGAGAATTAGTATAGTCGTCTCATAGGTGTTCAATTAATGCATTTTGAAGTTCAATATAAGTAAATTATACTAATTTTGAGAATTAGTATAGTCGTCTCATAGGTGTTCAATTAATGCATTTCGAAATTCAATATAAGCTTCTTTATCCTTAAATTTCTATGTTGAGCGAGAAATTATTGGAACTGAACATTGTCATCACCCACCGTCACATCTTCTAGACTAAGCACTTCAACTCGTTCTTCAATAGTTACATTAACATCACATTCATCCTCTACTATCATATTATTCATGATAATACACGAAGTCATTACGTCATGTAATATTTTTTTATTCCATAAGTGTGTTGGTCTTGCCACAATCGTAAATCTCGATTGCAATACTCCAAAAGCACGTTCTTCTTGTTTCATTGCAAATAATTTTTTGGACCCCGTGGCTCATGAATACTTTGAACAAGAGTAGACCATTTTAAATAAATACCATCAGCTAGATGGTGGCCCATATTGTACGATTTTCCTCTAATGACATAATTAGCAGGCGGAGCAATACCTTCAACAAGATTAGCAAAAGGATGGGATGCCTCCAACACATTAATATCATTATTAGATCCCAGTAGACCAAAATATACATGTCATATCCAAAGATCATAGTCAGCTACAACTTCAAGAATAATAGTTGGTGATCTACTACGACCCGCATATTGTCCTCCCCAAGCTGTTGGACAACTTTTCCACTTCCAGTGCATACAATCTAAACTACCAAACATTCTTGGAAAAACCTTATTGTTCACCAATGTGGAGTAGCCTTGCAATGTCATTAGCGTTAGGTGATCAAAGATAGCGGCTTCCAAACGCATCCACAACAGCACGAGAAAATCGTTTCAAACTTTCTAAAACTGTAGATTTGCCTATTTTAATGTACTCATCAGTAGCATTAGTTAGTACACCATATGCCTGTTGGAATTTTATTTATCCAGGATCTTAGATCTACTTACAAGTATGTTGATTTAACAACCTAATATTGAACTTCTAAAACGATGAACTAAACACATAAAAGTTAAGAATAACTTACAGTGATTGCAGCGGAATTAACGTCTCCTTCCACTCAGATCTCTAACCCTTGATTCCTGTCTGTAGCAGAGTATAATCAAGATCTGAGCCCGAAAGTTCTTCAGTTGGATGTGATCCTTCACAGTCTTCCAAACTATAATGAGGTACTGAGTGATGTGTGTGGGCACTTCTCTCTCACTAGGAATTTCGAAATTTCTCTCTTGTTTTCTCTCTTGATTTCGTGTGACACACAATGCAAAGCAAAGTTTTCTCATTCACAAGAAGAGTAGAGAGGGGCGGCTATACATAGGAAAAGGGAAGACCACAACTTTCCAAATAAACAGTTTTCTCTTTTACTGTGTAATTGAATAACTGCCTTATTTAGTGTGATTCACCACTTTCCTATTTAGGCTAGGCTTTGATTAGCAATTATATGGCAAATTAAATTGAAAATAATAATTGGGGAACATGCAATCATGTGGCCGGCCATGGTGTGTATGGGCCTCACATGGATTTTGCAGTTTCCTCAATTTTATTTCTATTTCTCCAAAAATGCCACTTTTCCAATTCTAATCATTTAAATGCCAAAACTAATTATTTAATAACTAAAATAGATTATAAATAATATTGTCATTTAAAATAATTATTAATTTAGACATGCAAAGTCTCATAATTAATAATTAAACCTAGAAACCCTTTTATTTACAATTTCATCCCTAAACTGTGAGAATTCACAAATTAGACATAGTATAACTTTTAGAATTATAATTGATTAATCATAAATCAATTATAGAGTCTTACAAACAGTATAGTCTCAACTAGAATGGGGACCATGGATCTATATACTGAGCTTCCAATAAGTTGAACCGATTTACCAAGTAAATCCCTAACTTATTAATTCCTCGTTGAATCCACTCTTAGAACTCGGAATTGCACTCTCAGACTTATATAGAGCATATCATATGTTTCACGATATCAATATGCTATCTCATTTAACCATTGTTATAATCTTAATGTGATTTAGAGATCCTCTATATAGATGATTTACATCGAGACGGGACCAATTTACCGTTTACACCCCTCAATGTATTTTGCCCATTTGAACACTTAGTTACCTGTAAATGATGTTTTAGTGATCTAATATATAGTCACTGAAACAAGAGCTCATCCATTTACTTCTATTTAACTAAGCTCAAAAGGAATCATCACTTTACTTCTATACACCAGTAGAAGCTATAGATTTCCATATTTATGTTTAGCACTCCCATTCAGTTATGCTATCATGTTCCCAAAATATATGTATTATCCTGACCCAAAGGTAGGCTTTAACTAATAAATCAAAGAACAATAATAGCACTCCTGAGATTGAGCCTAAGCATATTAGGATTTAGATTCTCTTAATCTAAGATCAACTTCTGACATTGACTTGGAAAGATACAACGGTAAGTTTACAATATCTTTAACCAAGTTCAATATCGGTCCAGTCCAATGCATACTCCATGCATTCGAAACCAGTATACTTTGCCAATGTTCTGGAAAGAACATAACACTTACTCCAAGTGTAAGTATACTTCATCGCTGATTATCACATCAGTGTAAATCCAAAACACTGATGAACAGGGACCAAATCTTTTGAATCATATAATCACAATCACATTCCACTGTATTGACGATACTGTAATTGTGAATAACTATATGTTCTGGATTTAACTGATTTTGTGCATATATCAAGTATATGTATTAAACCATAAACATGTAACATACATGTAATCATACTTCACTTCTAAATTGATAACTAATCAGATTGTAATGAGTTTTATTTAGGGCATAAAACCCAACAAACTCCCACTTGCACTAACATAAAACAAGTTGTGCATATTACAATCAATCTTTTGTCTTGATCCTCTGATCAAGTGTAGTATATTTGAATCCACCCATATATCTGGAACCAGGTTCATGAAAGCTCCCTAACTTATGCTTTACTCATCAAGGGATACTGAAATCCTTACTGCCCATTAAGTACATCTGAACGACCAGAAGACATATCTCTCAAACTTTAAAATTTGGAATTGAGATAAAGCAGTGTAGAATTTTCTTCAGTAAAATAACTTTCTGGTAATTTTGAATTTACAAAGTTATATCTTCTCTGATGAAGCTTGAATTATTATAGATGGGTTTTAACACTCTTCTATAATGATTCCTCCACCCCCAGAGTAACCACCATCTCACAATTTTTTAATGAGTCGGTAGGCATATCAGGATCACTAATGCATAGTTCCTTAATAACATATACATCACTTTTGTAAATCTTTCTTGATTGTCCCCTAATGTTCCCCATTTGATTACATCTCAGATGACTCCCACTCAATAGCAGATATCTGGTTAGAAACTTTTAACCTTTTACTATTGTTTCTGGGAACATCTCATTGTGACTTATTATCCTAAGCTGAAACTGTAAGTTTCTTTAAGATTAGGTCAACAACATAGCAGTCTAGTATTTGAAGTGTAAAATACTTGCTAGAGATTTAAGCAATCAAATCAAGATACCATAAAATGTTGTGAGAAATAGACATCTTGAATCAAGTCTTTCGAATAGACTGTGCAAGAATTCTTCTATCTTACTCTCATAATTCTGATAAGTTGTTTCTATCCATGTGAATGGTTAGACTTGTTTTTATCAGAGGTGTTCTTAAGTTCCTATCACAATTATCAACCAAACGAAGATGGGTAAAGAATTTTAATATTCTCCCACTCAACCAAGGTAATGTGAAACATTATCAAAGAACTTTAATGGTATCAATAACTATTACAACAGTAAATCTAAACTGGAACATATAATCAAGATCAAGGATTTATTCTGATAATAGCTAATTTATTATATTATTTCCATGTTTAAAATTATGTGTCACAAAGGGTACTGTAGAATAAAGTCCACCCCTAAGTTTATAGAGATTATGGTCCACCCCTAAAGGTTGTAAATCTCTAAGTGTGATAGAGAGTCTGTGGAGTTGAATATAATCCAGAGTTCATTAGATATAAAAAATTGTTTGAACTGCATATTATTCTTAACTTTTTTTCCACCCCTATCAGATTAAAAGATCTTTTTATTAAACAAATTCTCAAATAATTGTTTTTGGAACTAACAATTATTCATAAACATAGAAATAATTTCTAGTGTTTATGTAGTAATAACTCTGTAAGGAGTTTAAATACCTTTTGAATTTGCATCAATAATAAAAACACATACACATTCAAACATAATAAATATAATAATCGGTAATAGATAAGATAAAGTACTGAAGCTCAGCTCATAAATTGCAATATAATTGAAAAAGATATTTTATTATAAACCCAAAAAAAAATTGTTTGCAATATTTATGAGAACCAAACAGGGAATTAAGATCCCAAAACTTGAAATCCAAATTGTTTGAAAAACTAAACAATTAATTCAAATGAAAGAGCTTCTTCTTTATTGTAGACAATCTCCATCCACCATCCAGCTTTCTATTCCAACTCGCTAAGACAGAACCCGAGTTTAAGAAGCTTTAGCTATAAGAAGAATAATAAACAAGGTTAGTAGTCCAGAATTAATAATCCAAAAGGATAATAATTCACTAAAAACACATCAGTTTATTAAGAAAATACCTTGTTTCTTTGCGAGATACTTAGGACATTGGGATTTCCAATGGCCTTCCTCATTGCAGTAGAAACACTTTCCTTTTGGTGTATTGCCAGAAGCTCCAGCATTTTTGTTCCTAGCTGCATTCACAGCTTGAGCTCGCTTCTTGGCATTTTTCCACTTCTTCTTATGATTGGATTTGGAAATAGAAGCAACAAGTGCCTCAGGACTACTCGTCTTATTACCGTTTCCAGAATACTGAGGTTTATTCCCTCCTTGGGACCTCCAATCAAATTTTCATATGTCTGAAGGTCATTGACTAAAGTATGAAAGTCTTTCTCCTTCTTATTCATGACATAATTTGATGTGTATGGCAGAAAATCTGGAGTCAGGCTATTCAAGATGAGACTCACTTGAGTAGTCTGATCCATTTCAGCACCATGATTCTGGGCTTCCTGGAAATAACTAGCCATCTGGAGAAGGTGATCACGCACATTTTGATGGGGTTCCATCCGTGCGTTGATAAATTTCTTAGTCGCGTCAAAACGAGACTGGATAGATGCCATACCGAATAGCTCAGTTAACTGCGTCATGATTTACGGCACTTCGTGACAGTGTTTGCAAACCTTGTTTTCAAGGTGTCAACCATGCTAGAAAGCATGAAGTAACGAGCTTTATTGTTAGCATTATGCCAACGCTCGAACTTCTCTTTCACAGTTTTGGTTGCATTGTCACTTGGCTGCTCAGGGGACGGCTCAGTCAACACAAACGAGGCACTTTCACCTATGAGAGCAATATGAATGTTCTCTCTCCACTTTGGGAAGTTAGACCCATTTAGCTTATTTTCAGTTAAGAGTGACAACATGGGATTTGACATTGCAATTCAGGATACTACAAGATAACACATAGATATCAATTATGGTTTATCACAAAATCTTATTTAGAAATTATTAGCACAAAGCAAGTAGGAATGACTAGAGAAAATACAAAAAAAAAAAAATTCAATCCTAAATAATTTCCAAGGTTTTCAACAAACTGATATCAGTGTCCCGTTTAGGCGAGAGTCAAAGCTATCATTCATCGAATAGAGTTGTCAGCTCATCTAAAATGGCAAACATTCTAGCAACCTTTTATTCGATCGAAAAGAGAATCCGACGTTGTCCCGTTTAGGCGAGAGTCAAGGTCATTCTTATTTCATGAGCTTCTACCATTGTTTCATATGTTTGTAAGTCTTATACAGTATCCACCATTAGGGTGATTAATACCAATATAAAACACTTACAAACATACTTATCTTTCGAGATTAAACGGCGCTAACTTGCTAATGAACGTTCCTCCATTAGGGAGAATTACTCACTAAAACAATAGCTATGTAAAACCAACAATGGAGATCGAATGTCTCAAAATAATAAAGCTCATTATTTAAAATTGTATTTTCTTCTATTATTTATTTATTTTAAATCTATATATATTTATGAAATTTTAAATTTAGAATAGAATCTAAATAAAATTTAATTTAATATTTGTAAAATTAAACTTAGATGGTTAAGAAAATAAAATGAATTATTTCCATCTTAGTGTTAATTTTCCAACAAATATTAAGAAAATTACTTAATTTAAGTTGTATTGATTTAAATTAATTTGCAACTCAAATTAAAATTTTCTACAAATATATATATTGTATTTCCAAAAATATATAATTTTCGAAATACATTTAAAATAAATCAAACTTTACTTAGAAAAAATACTTCAAGCAAAAATATTATCTATCTAGATTTTCTTGACTAATTAATCCAATTTCTAATAATATATTTCAGTTCCTTTATTTTAAATTAATCATTAAATGAAAAGATCATTGATTTAAGTTGATTCAAAATTAATTAAAATAATTAATTTACAACTTCATTCTATCTTTCAAGATAAATTCAAAATCATCTTGCATAATTAAATGCAATTTTGAAAAATGATTAATAAAATAAATAGAATATATTTTGAAAATTATTCAAATTTAAGTTGTTATGGAAATACCCAACTTAAAATAATTTTCTTATTTAATTAAATATCATGAAATTAACAATATCTACGTATCATTATGAAAATCAACTTAGATATTTGATTTTCAATTTAATTAAATGTATTAAATTCATGAAATAAATAATTAAGTATAGAGAAGACTTAATCATTAATTTCCAATTTAATACAAGGAAAAATATCCTTAATTGAATTGTACCAAAATTAATTATTAAACAATTAATTTCACAATCAATGATATTTTCCTATATTAGAAATAATAATTAGTATAGAAATTAATATCTAGAAAATATCTCAATCCTACTAAGTATCTTTTCAAGATTTGGAAAATATCTGATTTAAGTTATTATAGAAAGAATCTATAAATACAAACTTAAAATTTTCCAAACAAAATATAATTAAATATAAAAATTAGGTGTTAACTACCTAATTTAAAGATATTCCCTTTTTAAGTTTAAAACCAACTTAAAATAATATCTTTTAAGAATCTTCAATAACTAATTCCTAGAATTCCTCAGCTTAATATTATTATCAAAATATATTCAAATTTAAGTTAAAAGGAAAAATTAGTAATTACTAATTCATAACTTAAATAAGAATATTTAATAAAATAATAAAAGTAAGTTTCAGAAAGAATCTAGTTAGTTAAAATTCTTTATTTAATTAAATACAAGAAAAATACAAATAGTTTATCTAGAAATGAAATTCATTAAACTATGTTTTTCTTAAATTAATTTCGAAGAAATTAATTATGTTGCTATTCAATTTTATTAGGTCAAACTAATATAATTAACCTAGCACAGTTATCCAAATCAGGCAAATGGGCCTTCACAATAAGACCAAGTTTCCTAGAATAAGACCAAATCTCCACAAATAAAGGAAACACAAAATAGAGTATACAATTAACACATGTTTCCATAAAATGAAAAACTAAAAGAAAAAAAATGTACAAGAATTCGAAAAAAATTTGAAAAGAAAAAAATATGCCCCCCTTTTTCTTTTATTTTTTCAAAAAAATGCCCCCCAAAGAAAAATTGCAAATAAAGAACAAGAGAACACACCAAGACACAAAAAGCACTAATCACCACTTAAGAGCTAAAATTGTGTCTAAGAACATAATGAAACATAACAAAAATAACAAAAATTTTAACAAAGCTCACTTGACAACTCGATCACGAACCTTTTTTTTTTTTTTTGATTAAATGACAGAAAAATAAGATAACCTTGATATTTTTGCAACTAGAATTCATAATGTTCATTTGTCTTTGTCCCTGATGAAAAAATCAAACTCATAAGAATAATCAGAAATTATTTTATCAAACTAATGAAGTAATAGAATGAGGTCATACCGGTTCACAGGAAAAAATTGACTCCGTCACCAAGAATATTAAAGCACATCAAACAGTATGTAACAGCTTTATAACACCATTTTTGAGAAGAAACAATTTTTACCACAAACTGTGTCAAGCATTAGTGTGTGAAAGTGTAAGCAGGGAACATTGCCCAATTTGTCAAAAAGACTTTTTCTGATAAATTGTACCCATAGGAGACGCTGTCACACTACCTCAATGGTAGCCCTTTTCAATGGTAGCGTATCTTCTACATAACTCCTAATTACATAGTTCCAACTTACTCAGAGATGGCTTTCACACATTGAGATAGGTAGCTCTATTCATCCAATGGAGCTTGAACACAGAGTTTTTGAACAACATTATTCGAAAAATGGTAGCTTACATAACACTGTTTGATGAACCTGAATATTCCTGTGAGGAGTGGACAATTTTCCTGACAAACCTGTATGACATCATAATATTACAACATTAGCAATAAAATAATGACTGAAATTCTTATAAGGTTGAAATTTTCTTCTAGGACAAAGACAAGACATTATGAACTCTAAGACAACTCAAATATCAAGGATTATGGAAAAATAAAAGCATTAAACAGTACAAACCCCTAAGGATTTCCTTAGAGAAATAAATCGGACCGAGTCAAGAGCTTTAGTAAAAATATCTGCAATTTGTTTGCTAGTTTCAACATATTCTAAGACAAGAATTTTATTTTCCACAAGCTCTCTAATAAAGTGATGACGAATGTCTATGTGCTTTGTGCGAGAGTGTTGAACAGGGTTCTTAGAAATGTTTATAGCACTAGTGTTATCACAAAAGATGGTTAAAGTTTTCAAATCAAACCCATATTCTGCCATCATTTGTTTCATCCATAACAATTGGGTACAACAACTACCCGCAGCAATGTACTCAGCCTCCGCTGTGGACAGAGAGATTGAGTTTTGCTTCTTGCTATGCCATGAAACCAGATTGTTTCCAAGATAGAAACATCCACCACTAGTACTTTTTCTATCATCTGCATTACCTGCCCAATCAGCATCACTAAAGCAAACAAGGTTAGAATTAGTGTCTTTTGAAAACCAAATCCCAAAATCAATAGTGCTATTTACATAGCGAATGATTCTTTTCACAGCAGAAAGATGGGATTCCATGGGATTTGCCTGATATCGTGCACAAACACCAACACTATAACAAATGTCAGGACGACTAGCAGAAAGATAAAGCAAACTACCTATCATACTTCGATACAAAGTTTGATCTACCTTTACTCCTTGTTCATCTTTGTTTAATTTCAAAGTTGTGCTCATGGGAGTGTTGGTATGTTTGGCTTTCTCAAGACCAAACTTTTTCACCAAATTCTTTGCATACTTGCTTTGAGTGACAAAAGTTCCCTCATCTGATTGCTTCACTTGAAGACCGAGAAAATAAGTGAGTTCACCTACCATACTCATTTCGAACTCCTTTTGCATTTGGGAAACAAAAACCTGCACTTCAGAGTTAGAAGTAGAGCCAAACACAATATCATCAACATATATTTGAGCAACAATCACATCAGAATTAATGTTTTTGATGAAAAGTGTTTTATCAACATTTCCTCTCTTGTAATCATGAGAAAGCAAGAATTCAGTTAGACGCTCATACCAAGCACGGGGTGCTTGTTTCATGCCATACAAAGCCTTGTCTAAAACATGATCAAGAAGGTGGGAATCCTTAATCGCTCCATTTTGTTGTGGGATTTCAGGAGCAGAAAGATTATGAAAAATACCATAAGATTTACAGAATTTACCATACACAGTATTTTTAAAATCTTTTCCATGATTACTCTTACCACGAACTATCTTACCAATGTTGCAATCTTTTTGAACTTTTAATTTCAAGCAAAGATACTTAAGAACATCAAAAGTATCAAAGTTTTCTCTAAAAAATTCTACCCATGAAAACCAAGAGAAATCATCAACACACATAAAAATATACCTCTTACCATTTAAGCTTTCAACCTGGATTGGACCCATTAAGTCCATATGTAGGAGTTGGAGAACTCTGGAAGTATTCACATCAGAAACACTCTTATGAGAAATTTTCAGTTGCTTACCAAGCTGACATGGTCCACATTTTCCCAAAGACTCCTTACCTAATTTAGGTAATCCTCGAACAATTCCTGCATTAGACAATCTCCTCAGATTTTTAAAATGAATATGACCAAGTTTTTCATGCCATAAATCGGTGGTGTTATCAATAACAGAATGACAAGTAGCATAGGTAGTGATGGTGTAACAGTTATCATTAGATCTGAACCCTTGCAAGACAATTTCATCAAGAATATTATACACATAACAATGATTACTATCAAAGCTCACAGTATAATCCTGATCACAAATTTGACTAATGCTAAGAAGATTAGCTTTTAGTCCATCAACCAACATGACATTCTTCAGTCTAGGAAGCCCTTCGAAATTGAGAGTTCCTATCCCTATGACTTTTCCAACAAGACCGTTACCAAAAGTAACTTCTTCACACTGCATTGGTATAATGTTCTCAAGATATTCTTTTTCACCTGTCATGTGTCTAGAACACCCACTATCAAAGTACCACATGTTAGTAGCAATAGTTTTAAAACAAGAAGAACCTATCAAGCATTTATTTTTGACAACCCATTTTTGTTTTTGTAAAACATGTTTATTTCCAAGGTAATTAGATTTAAACATGTTTTGCATAGTGATGCATTTAGGTCGAATGTGACCTTTTCTCCCACAAAAATGGCAAATAGGGATGAAACGTCTTCCATTCCCTTTAGAATTGTCAAACTTACCGTGGTGCTTCTTTTCTGTAAAGAGAGTGCTTTGCTGTAGAGACAGAAACCTGCGAGGTAGAAACAGTTCTTCCAGAAACAAAACTATTAGATTTAACAAAAGTGGTATTAGAATTAGGTTGATTAGAAACATAACCCAGACCAGCATGATTGGTTTGGCCAGATTTTTGAATTTTTTCAAAAATGGTGGAACTTGGATTTAGCATTTTCACATTCTTTTTAATGTTATCAAGTTCCTTGGTTAAAGAAATAATTTTAGACTCTTTTAAAGATAGTTCAGATTCACAACATTTAAGTTTGTCTTCCAACTCATTAATGTTGTTACACAAGACTTTATTATCTTTAACCAAGGAACGATTTTCAGCACATGTTTCCATCAACTTACCAAACATTACCTTGTAGGATTCAACCATAGAATTCTCATCAATTTCTGACTCATCTGATTCGGATCTAGATTCTTCCTTGTTGTCATCGATCGAGGTATTATTCATGCACATGAATTTTCCTTTTTCCTGCAAATTTCTTGACAAAACACTTGTTAGAGCAACTTTTTCTTTTTCATCTTCACTACTTTCAGAATCATCACTCCAAGTAACATTCAATCCCTTTTTATTTTTCTTTAAGGTATTGGCACATTCAGATTGAATATGACCATACCCTTCACACTCTCTGCAACGAATATCTTTGTTAGATGAAAAAGGTTTAGAGGGATTGTTACCTGGAATGTTACCATTTGAGTTCTTTGAAAAGTTCATTTTATTACCAACAGATTTCATGTATCTTTGGAAATTTTTTGCTAACAAGGCCATTTTATCATCATTTTCATCATCAGAAATAATATTTTCAGAATCATTGAAAGCAATACCTTTGCTTTTCTCATTCGAGAACCTTTGCTTACTCTTTTTCTTGATCTGTTGATTTAACTCAAAAGTTCTTAAAGAACCCATGAGTTCCTCAACCTTCATTTTGCCAAAGTCTTTTGCCTCTTCCATTGCTAGCAATTTTGTGTCAAACCTGTCAGGAAGCACACGAACAATTTTCCGAACCAAGACAGATTCATCTAATTTTTCTCCCAAGGCAAAAAACTCATTAGAAATATCAGATAATCTTTCATAAAAATCATTTAAAGTTTCAGTTTCTGACATTCTCAATTCATCAAATCTAGTTTGCAGCATGGTAAATCGTGATCTCTTTACATCAACAGTACCTTCAAATTGAATTTGAAGGATTTCCCATGCTTCCTTTGCAGATTCACAAGATGAGATTAATTTAATAAAACCTTCACCAACACCATTAAAAATAGCATGTAAAGCCTTATTATTATAACCAGACAGTTTTTCATCTTCAGTGGTCCAACTGAGTTCAGATTTTACCTGAGTATTACCTTTTTCATCATTTTCAGTAGGTTGAGACCAACCTGTAAGAATAGCTCTCCATGCCTTCTCATATTGCGATTTGATGAATGCTCTCATTCTGACCTTCCAATAAGGATAATTCGACTCATTCAATAGAGGAGGTCTAGAGATAGAACTTCCTTCTGCAAACAAAGACATCTCACACAAAACAAGTTAAACGTGATAACCTCAAGATTTCACTAAGAATTTAGTGACTTGCTCTGATACCAAATGAAATTCCGTATTTTAATGTTCCCAGTTTAATTATTTAATTAAGTGATTAATTAAATACAAAATAATGAAACTGGTACTGAAAACAGTTTTTCCGTAGTTACAGAATACAACTCTGTAACTCCAGAGAAACCCAGAAAAACAAACAGTGCATAAAAGTAAAAACACACAAGATTTTTGTACGTGGTTTCAACAATCCTTTCAGATTGTTACTAGTCCACGGGGCCACGCCCAGAGATAAGATTCATTAGATCGGTATCAAAAATACAAAGTAATTGACTTATGCATAAATAGACTCCCTCTTATTGTATGCCGCAAGCTTGATGTATTCCACCTACTAACTGAATCTTGATAAAACTCCAAGAGCTCGAACTCCCTTCGATCACCTTGAAGAGTGCTTGAATCCTCCCAATTCAAGGCTTAAAGGCTATCTCCCGAAAGCCTATACAACCATCTCCCGAAGGTTGTGTGCTTGTATCATCCCGATGCAAGACTTCAAAAGCAATCTCCCGAAAGCTTGTAAATACCCTTCTCCCGAAGGTGCACTGATGTTCTTCTTCGTTGTAGACTTGAATACAGACTCAAGACAATACAAACAACAAATAAACAGAGTAAGAGTAGAACAACTCTTCTCTACAAAACAAAGACACTCTTTTCTTATGATATGAAAGTGAATAAAAGAGTTAACATAACAAAGACACTCTTTCCTTAAGATATGAATATAATTCTAAGTGTGTGAAAGAGATACAAAACCTAGCTACTATAAGATGTATTTATAATGAATATACATCTCATAGACAGCTTACATTCGGTCTGAACAAGACCTCAACCCACTAGAAACTTCCCTAAAATAATTCTTCAATCAGTCCAGGAATTTCCGTTTCTGTACCTACAGAATCGTGGGCAGTAACTACAACTTTCCTTTTATAGAAAAGGAAAGTTTAGCTCTGGTTTTCTCTTCAAGAAACCTGATCTAAGAAAATGGGAAACTCAACACAAGATTAGATTACACAGCTTGTTAGATAAAAACCAAATGGGTAACCAAACTTACCATTTTTACCTTTTTTCCAAAAATAGGAAAGCTAGACAACTTTCCTTTCAAGTTTGAATACACCAAATAGGAAACCATATTAATGTATACCAGCCGAAAATATACAATGAATAATAAAATATTTTTGTCAATTAAATATGCCAAAAATGGAATTAACAATGAATTTATTTGATCTCAATATGACTGATGAACAAATTGATGTTAACTTAACATAAAGATCTATTGGTGTGAAGAAAGTAAAAGAAAAATTAAAAGTGAATAACAATATAAAAAACTAATGGAGCAAAGTAAACAATTTGTTGAAGCATTAAGAAAGAGTAACTCTGACAGAAATAAAATTCAAAGAGAAAAAAAATAGGATTCAAAAGCAAAAAAAAAAAAAATATGGCTACAAGGAGAGAAGAAAATAAAATTATACTTATGGATTTGAACTCTATATCCGATCTAGAGAGAGTCGCGAGTATATTCAAAGTGAAAAAAAATAATAAAAAAAATGCACAAACATCTCAACATAACAAACAAGGAGAAGGATCTCAATATGAGGATTCTCAAACAAATACATATTTAAAAGTTTTGATTAATATATATAATTATTTACTTTTTTCTTAAAAGTATTATTTAATTATAAAAAACTTTTAAAAAAAATATATTGTAGTCTACAGTTCCCACTAAATTTGGTGGGACACTATAGACAATCCCAATTATAAGTTTAATTATAGTGTCAGATTGGATTATATACAGTGTGAAACTACACTATTTTTGGTATTTTATATGCCGGTTAGAAATAGCCTTAGTCAATTAAAAAACAAACTACTTTGCGTGCGGTTGCATTCTATTTAGTAATAATTAAATTAATGAAATTAAAATATATATTAAAAAAATACTGAAAAAATAAGTATTTTTTTTACTAAAAATAAAATAATTTATTATTTTATTAAATCTAAATTATATGTGTTATTTAATTTATTTAATTTTTAAAATTTCTATAAGGATCGATACAATATATATTGTTTTACCGATACTGAGTAGTCATTTACGAGCTGCTAGGGATTTTTACCTCCACTCACGTATCAAAAATTGTTAGACTTTGTGCCTTAAATAAAACTCTATTTTAATGTAATCTTTATCATTCAATTATCAATAAAGAGAGAGAAGTATTTTCATCACTTATTTAGTGTGTCATTTGGTTCATGTTATCATTTATATGTTTATTTGATTTATAAATTTATCCAAACCCTTATCACATTAATATTCTTGTTTATTGTGTCATCAGCACAGTGGAAAGTAATCAAGATTGTGTGATTAAATATATATTCCTAGATTTATCAGTACACAAGGTTTAACTGATATGATAATCTACAACATAGTTTACTTGCACCTTGGATAAGTGCTATGTCCTTTCCAGGGCATTGGTTAAAGTAAAGCTTGGGTTGGATGCATGGAGTATGCATTGGAAGGGACCGATATTGAACTTGGATTAGATATGATAAATTTATCGTAATATCTATTCAATTCAATATCACCTAGTTGATCCTAGATCAAATGATCTTAATCCTGACATAATTAGGTTGGATCTCAAGAGTATTATTCATGTTCTTTGATTTGTTAGTTAAGCCTACTTTTTGGTCAGGGTGATACGTACATTTTGGGAACATGGTAGTGCAATCGAGTGGGAGCGCTAGTCATTAATATGGAATCTATAGCTTCTATTTGGACATAGAAGTGAAATGATGATTTCCTTTGAGCTTGGCTAAATAGAGATAAATGGTTGAGTACTCATTTAAGTGATTATGTTAGTTCACTGAAATATCATTTATAGGTGGCTAAGTGTTTTAAGGATAAAATACATTGAAGGGTGTAACGGTAAATTAATCCATATGCAATGTAAATCATCTATAGAGGATCATAGATTATTGAGATTATAACAATGGATAATTAATAGCGTATCTATATTGTGGAACATATAGAGCGCTCAATATAACTGAGAGTGCGATTCCAAGTTCTATGGCGGATGCAATGAGATCTACTTATTGGAAGCCCATATATATAGGCCCATGGTCCCCATACTAGTTGAGACAATACTGCTTGTAAGACTCAGTTAATTGATTTTAATTAATCAATTATAATTCTAAAATTAGACTATGTCTAGTTTATGAATTTTTCACTAAGCTAGGACTTAATTGTGAAGAAAAGAAATTCTGGAGTTTATTTGTTAATTAAGAGACTTTGTTAAGTCTAATTAATAAATATATTAAATGGCAATATTATTTAATAATTAATTTTAATTATTAAATAATTAGTTTTGACATTTAAGTGGTTAAATTGGAAAAATGACATTTTTGAGAAAATAAGATGAAAAATTAGAAAAAATAGCAATATTGCAAAGTGGAGCCCACTATCCATGGCCGGCCACTTGGGAGCAATTATCATTTTATTTTTTCATTATTTTAATGCCAAATAAATCTAACCTAACCCTAGGTGGTTTCCTATAAATAGGTAGTGATGGCTTCAAAGGAAAAAGATGATGCAACACTTTCCTTCAATAAAATTTTGAGCCATCTTTCCTATACCAAAACCGAGACTCTCTCTCTCTCTCTCTCTCTCTCTCTCTCTCTCTCTCTCTCTCTCTCTCTCTCTCTCTCTCTCTCTCTCTCTCTCTCTCTCTCTCTCTCTCTCTCTCTCTCTCTCTCTCTCTCTCTCTCTCTCTCTCTCTCTCTCTCTCTCTCTCTCTCTCTCTATTCAAACCCTAGAGTGATTAGAGTAAGTGCCCACACACATCAAGTGGTACTCAATCATAGTGTGTAAGGCTGTGAATAGGGGTGTTCGCGGTGCGGGTGGTGCGGTTTTTGACTATTTTTTCAAATCAACCCGCACATGCGGTTTTTCAAATTTTCCAAACCGCACCCGCACCGCGAAATTAAAAACCCGCAAAAACCGCACCGCAAAAAATAGTGCGGTGCGGTGCGGTTTTTGTGGTTTATGCGGTTTGGACTATCACTAAATAATTAAACTATCACAAATACAACAAACTTTGAGCAAAACTTGTCAAAATACCATAAGACTT
Source organism: Cannabis sativa (assembly GCF_029168945.1). Lineage (NCBI taxonomy): Eukaryota > Viridiplantae > Streptophyta > Magnoliopsida > Rosales > Cannabaceae > Cannabis > Cannabis sativa. The sequence continues at coordinate 6,032,866 of NC_083607.1, read as the reverse complement.
GAAAATAAATATGAAAAAAAAAAATTAAGTGTCAACAATACAATAATTAGTAGACTTTAAGTTTTTTTATTGAAAGAATAGTAGACTTTAAGTTGAATATTCACATATTGGACCTAAATAAATATAAAAATTGGTATTTATATAATATGCGGTGCGGTGCGGTTTGAACCGCATATTAACAATTAAAAATTGCAAACCGCAGCGCACCGCGCGGTTTAGGAAAAATTCAAACCGCGACCGCACCGCAAAGAATTTCAAACCGCATTTTTTTTTTGCGGTGTGGTGCGGTGCGGGCGGTTTGAGCGGTTTGGGCGGTTTGATGAACACCCCTAGCTGTGAAGAATCCAGTTATAATAGAAGGAGATTCGGACTCAGATCTTGGTGATACTCTGCTACAGAAAGGATACAAGGGTTAGAGATCTTAGTGGAATGAGACATTATATTCCACTGCAACCACTGTAAGGTTCCTGAAACTTGACATGTGTTTATTTCATATTATTTTAGAAGTTCATGTTTAGGATGTTAATAACATACTTGTTAGTAAATCTAGATCCTGGTAAAATAATTCCAACAAAAATATGGAACATGTGTCATCCACTCCTATTGCCACGTCATGGTACAAGAAATAGGATAACAAATTGTTTTATAAATGTTTTCTTAATTTTTATCAGATTTTAAATTAGTTTTATAATTGATTTCTTAATTATTATTAGATTTTAATCTAGTTTGTATTTAAATTTTAAATTTTAAATGAAATTTTAAATAAATTTAAATATTAAAGTGTATTAATTTTAAATTAAGGTTTTATATGTATCAAATTATAAGGTTACACGTGAAATAATTTTAAATTATAAAGTTATATGTGTTATAATATCAAATTATAAAGAGTTTTGCTACAAATATTTTGATAATTTAAGTACAAAAAAATTACTAAAAGATCTTTGTGTAGTAACAAATAGGGATGCACACGGGGCGGAGAGGCTGGAAGTGCTCCCCTATCTCCATCCAAGTTAAGGATTTTAATCTCCATCCCCGCTTATTTTTCATCAGGGACGGGGCGGGATGGAGCAGAGAATCCCTTAATATAAAAATTAAGTTTATTTTAAAATTTTAAATGTATGAAAATATTAAGTTATATATAAATTATAATATTACAAATGATTTATTATTGAATCTACTACTTATTATACAAAATACAACTTACAAAATAATAAAAATGACACTAATATACAAAAAAAAAAAAGATATAAAACACATATTATAAAACTAGGTTAATATTACGTACAATATGCACATATATTAAGTTATATTTTAGTTTTTATTTAGGTTATGTATATTTTTAGTTTTATAATTAGTTTTTTAATGTTATTCAATAAATAAAATTATTTTTATTAAAAAAAAATTTGATTTAAGTATTATTTATAAAAAGAAAACATAATAATATTCAAAAAAATTTGTTAATTATAATTTTAGTTTAATTACCGTAATGCTTTTAATTTATAATATTTTCATTGTTTTTGAAATATTATACACTTTTTTTTTAAAATAATTATAATAGAAATATATATTTTTTGGTTAAAACATGATAATAGAAAGATTATTATTTTAAATACGTGCAATGGATTTAAATTTGAATTGTAATATTAAAAAAAAAAACTTTATGTTATATAGACGCATTTAATAAGTAGATAAGAGATTAAAAAAATATGTACAGCGAATTTAAATTTAAATTGTAACGTTTTTTTTTTTAAAAAAAAAAACTACATTTAATATAACGTATAGTTATAAAATATTAATAAACAGATAAGTAATATATTATATAGGTACCCACCGGGACAAAGAGTATCATCCCTGTTTAGACGGGAAACCTCCGCCCTAGTAGGGGCGGGTCCTTGGGGATCCCATCCCTATGGAAAAAATATGCATTCCTATTAACAAATTGCAAAACATTAATTAATAATTATAGTTAATTTAATTTTAAAATAAAATTAATATTAATTAAGGTTTTATAAGAAAATAAAGTATCAGGTTAAAAGTTATCACAAATTAAAAATTATAAATAAATATATTTGATGTTACTATTAAAACTTCTTATATATTTTTTTATATATTGTGAGATATTTAATGTGCATGATCAATTTGACAATTGAATGCAATTAATTTATTTTTTTGATAATTTGTGATTATTCTCGTAATGCATGGACTTTAATCTTTTATATATATATATATATAGGTAGCCGATTTTGTATTCAGAAATATAAAACACAGAATGTATTCTGTTGTACGGCAGGTACGTAATAATGTGTCTCAGGTACAAAATAATGTGTCTCAAGATACGTTACCATTTTTTAACCCTGATTACCCCTAGATAAACTCCAGCCCTCAGATCAAATAACTACTCTATCTAACGGCTGATGTACATCATAGAATACATTTCGTGAAAGTACATTAACGGAACAAAATCGTGTCCCTATATATATATATATATATTCGATCACACTTTTGTAACATTCTTAAGATATATAGTAGAACTCCAATGCACCACTTCATTATCTTTTGATGTGTTAAAATATAAGACAAAGTCAAGTATATGTGTCTCAAACTACAAACCTACAATATAATAATGTGATTGTGTTAATGATATACTTGTGAGGTATATTGTTATGTGGAGTGTGGACATTGGTTCTCATAAATTATAAACTTAGAGTAATTACTTCTACTTGGTCATTTGGAAAATGTTGGTAAAGTGAGAAATGTTTGAACTACTTTTTACAATTAAGTCAAACTGATTGATTGCTTAATAAATTAATATTCCTAAGAAAATGGGTTTATTAGTTTATAATTATTATTTTGTATTTATTTGTTTTCCAAATCCTTCAAATATGGATTAAGTGTAGTTTGAAAAACATAAGTATCAATGGCTAATACTTTTGTTTTTTAATTTTTTAATCACAAAATGAAAGTAAAATATGCATTCTGTAACCATTTTTGTTTTTTAATTTTGAAAACAGAAAATAAAAGTGTGTTCCGTAAAGTTCATTTTTATTTTTATTTTTTGATTTTATTTAAGTTAGGTCTAGGTCCAGGGTCAAATTCGGGTTAAGGTCAGAAGTCGGGTTCAACGCTAGGGGCGTGGGGGGATTTGGGTCCAGGTCTGATCGAAGTCTAATATATTAATTAAGAAAAAAAAAATTATTTAAAAAAATATTGAAAGTGATTTTATTTATTTTTTTTAAAAATTAAATTTTGATTCTCAATTAGAAAATTAAGAAGTATAAACAGTTTCGTTGAATATATTTTTTAAAAATATTTTTATTTTTTCAATTTTAAAAACAAAAAACTGATTAAAAAAATATTATCAAATGCCACTATAACAAATAATATGCAACCAAAGACAAATGATAAAATACATTATCAAATCTCTCTATATTTTCTTTCACCTCATAAACAAATGCTAATGAGAGAAATAAAGACAATTAAATATAAAAGAAATTATTAAAATAAATAAATAGAGAAGCTTTAAAGTTTAACTATATTTACCTAAAGATTTTTGAGAATTTGGGATGGTGGATTTTAACTAAGAATTTAGAGTATTTGTTGGAGATGAAATATTTTAACTGTTTAGCTATTTTTTTTAGTCCTTAGCTATTATAAAACATCTATTGGAGATGCTTTTAGTTTCATTAATCAATATTGAATGGTAAAAAAATATTTTCATATTAAAAATATATTTTTGTTAAATATTTAACAAAGAATTAAGGATATTAAAAGATAGATTAAATATTATTCTAGACTCTATATTTTATAAAAATTATTAATTTGTTTTTCATCTTGTTAAATGACAGTTCGAACTTTATATTTTACCAAATAGAACATAATAATACTCGTGATTTGACTCTTTAATTTGTGACCCATCTTTTACCTCTAAATAGAGAAACTATAAAGTTTAGCTACATTTAGCTAAATATTTTTTGAAATTTGGAATGATGTATTTTAGCTAAGAATTTAGAGAATTTGTTGAAGATGAATGTTAACTTTTTAGCTATTTTTTAGCTCTTAGCTATTATAAAATATCTATTGGGGATATTTTCATATTAAAAATTATAATTTTTGTTAATTATTTATCAAAGAATGAAGAATATTAAAAGATAGATTAAATATTATTTTAGATTTTATATTTTACAAAAATTATTAATAGATATTTTATCTTGTTAAATGACAATTTTAACTTTATATTTTACCAAATAGAATATAATAATGCTCATGAATCTTTAATTTGTGACCAATTTTTGACCTCTAAATATTGTAAGTCTAAAAACGATTATTTAAAATATATATTATTATTTCAGATAAAAAAATAATTATTTTCTTAATAACATTTGATTTATAAAACCGAAATCAAAAGTTATAATAACTAGATGGATGCCATTATTTATTAATTGAAAAAATAGCTAAAATTATTCGTCAAAATTGAAAAAAAAATAATAATGAAATAAGAAACATATTTAACATATAAAAATTTAGGGAAATTTACCCTGGGTATCATTTCGTGTTTTCAATATTCAAATAGTTTTAATCTTAATTTTTCTATATAACAGTGCATAACGTAGTTATTTTAAATTTCTAAAGACTATTTAGATTTTAGACTGTAATCTATATTGTAAATATTTAGCCAAAAAGTTGACTTGATGACATGGACAGTGTTTTTGACACGTGACACGAAGGAAACAATCTTAGGGTCCCACATCCAAAGATAAAGCAATGTTACCTGCACACTGGGGACACCTAGGTAAGCACCAAGATCCAGCAAAGTCGTTTCTAAGTGCTATCCTTCAACAAATAGGTCATAATGACGAAAAAACGATGAACCATGAAGCTAAATATGTCACTTGGAAATCCCGGAGCTTAGCCTGGGCCCAGTTAAGTATTGGGCGCCCAGGTTGATAGCCTGTGCGCTGGCTTGCATTAGTTTTGGTTCATAACAACTTCTCATGTGCAATTTGCTTAGTTATTGCACTAGAATACATGAGAGACATGCCTCGACCAAGTTTCATACATTGGAGACAAGTTTGGAAGAAACTACACCTAAAGACAACATGTGCACATTGGGCGCACAGGTTGACATCCAGTCGACCTGAGCGGCGCAACAACGAGTTTAGGTTTTTAGGAGCTTCTTTGGACCCCGATTCCTCAAATCCAACAACGAACAACGCCAAGACATGAGTTTTCATCAATGACATCCCAAAGGATCCCATCTCAAACTATGGGAGCCCATGTTGGCTTTAGGGGTGTTCGCGATGCGGGTGGTGCAATTTTGGACTATTTTTTCAAACTAACCCGCACATGCGGTTTTTTATATTTCCCAAACCGCACCTGCACCCGCACCGCGAAACTATAAAACCGCAAAAACCGCACCGCAAAAAATAGTGCAGTGTGGTACAGTTTATGCGGTTTGGACTATCACTAAATAATTAAAATATCACAAATACAACAAAGCTTGAGCAACACTTGTCAAAAATACAATAAGGCTTGAAAATAAATATAAAAAAAAGTTTCAAGTTAACACAATACAATAATTAGTGGGCTTAGGTTGGACCTTCACATATTGGACCTAAATAAATATAAAAATTGGTATTTTATAGTATGCGATGCGGTGCGGTTTGAACCGCATATTAATAATTCAAAACTGCAAACCACACCGCGCGGTTTAGGAAAAATTCAAACCGCGACCGCATCGCAAAAAATTTCAAACCGCATTTTTTTTGCGGTGCGGGCGGTTTGAGCGGTTTAAGCGGTTTGATAAACACCCCAAGTTGACATTGCAACTTGGGCCCCAAATCTGCTTCAGTGAGTAACACCCGTGAAAATTAGAAAAAAATTGAAGTCCATTAAGTACTTTTCCCCAAAAAAAAAAGTGAACATCAACGAGTTAAATTCCTAGCACTTTTTCCCCTCCTAGTCTCCTAGTGATAGCTCCCAAGCTACTATGGGCACCTAGGTTGACATAGGTCAACCACTGGCACTCTAGTACACTTTTTCGGAGAAGTCCCCCAAGCATTTTCCTTATTTTCGTCGAAGGTGAAGATATAAGTCCTTTCAATAAGCAAACAAAACCATTAAAGGCCCAGATGAAAAACTAGGCGCTCAACACAATAGGAGCACTCACCCTGAGCGCCTAAGTTGACATATCCACGTGATTCGTGGTTCCGTTGATCCGATTGTAATTTCGTCTCGAGCATTATTCTTGTTTTGCTCTCAAAACGAGATATGAGACTTGGAATCAAAAGAAAAAATCATCCAAGTGGTGGTTCAGCCTACGGGCACGACACTGGGCGCCCAAATTGACATTCAACTTGGGGCTCAATGTTCTGTCTATCATACGACAGTTCCATCACGAGCATTGGTCTTGTTTTACCACTAAAATAAGATTTAGATGCTCCCACAAGTCAATATCTCATGTACATGTATCATGCACAAGTCCACCGACACCCACGCACACTAGTGATCACCCTGTCGTCACCTAGTCGTCACCAGTGATCACTCAAACATCTCTTCCGTGCATCGAGTAAAATTGCCAAGAGACGGTGAACAACTTCACCGGAGTCAAAGAATGAACTAAGAAGTGCTTTCACATCATTTTGCATCTCAAAATATGCAAAAAATTCCAAAAATTGTAAGTTTTAGGTGGCCAGGCTGACATTTGCGGCAACCTAGTTGCCCGCAAATCAATTTTGCCAATTTTTCAACACTGCACACCACTCAATATTTTAGCCATAAATCACTGAATTTTTTTAGATGACGCGGTTCAAGTGGCATTGGAAAGCTCTTTTCAAGATGGGTCTAAGCTTGTCTAATGTTCTTCCCATGATTTTGATGTTTTGGGCCTCAAAATCAGTTCGCGAGCTCGGATGCGAATCGCAGAAATTTTTTGGGAAGTTTCATGCAAATTTTTCCTAATTCCCTTTTCACTCTCCATTCTCTCTACAAGGTCAGAGCTCCTCTCTCCTTATTGTTTCGCTCTGTAGAAATTGTGAGGTTAAGCTAGACTTAGTCATTTTTTCTCTAGTTCTCTTTGTGAGACAATTTGTTTTTGTGATAATAAAAGCTCGAAGTAGACGTAGTTCTATTACAATCGCGATATGAGAAGTGAACTACTATAATTTGGTAGTGTTTTCTTTATTTTTTGTTTTTTTTTTTTCTGTGGCCACTATTGCTTATTAAACAATATAGAGTTGGCCACTTTTCAGAGTCAACAGTAAATTATTTTAAATTTCTCAAAACTTTATATTTTGAATAACTACAATATACACCATTATATAAAACAATTGAGAATATTTATATTTAGAAACACAATGAAATCGTATCAATACACCTATTTTTGAGGAGTGTTATACTATTGAACTAGATCGCCCAAAAGTTATTGAACATATATATTTAATAAAGGGGTAATTACATATTACACTAATTTTTTATATTTTTACGTTCAATTTTTTTTTTTTTTTACATTTTTACTGTATTCTATAAAAACACGAGAAAACAAGAAGAAAACTACATGAAAGTAACAAGAAAATTACATCAAAACAACATAAAAAATAATATATAAATAACAAAAAGTTAATAACAAAATAACAAGAGTATAACATAAAAATACACTAAAAGATCGTATTTCGTGCAAATGAAATCTAAAAAATTATGTACAACTGTATTTTTGTAATTTATTTTTGGTTGTTTTTGTATTTTTTTTTAATTATCCCTTTAATAAAAGCAAATATTAATGTTAAGGCTTGGATTAGGATGGATGCGATGCATACATTGATTTAGGAGTCTAAAATATAATGATTTAACTATGGACCAAAATGGTGGTCTAAGATACAAACATGACAAGTCCTTATCACAACCCACAACCTCCCACACATCATACTCTCTCTCTCTATTTATATATATATTATTTTAGTTTATTTTCATCTTTATTTATTATATAAAAAAACTGATTTGATCTCTGTTTATTATTATTATTATTAGGTTATTATTTATTGGAAATATTTTCATCTTTCAGCCGGCACTTGGGACGATGTGTAGTAGGATTGAGCAGTTTACATCTAGCAATAACTAGCTTTTTGGTCATTGTATTCAAAAAAAAAAACAAAAAAATCTCAATAGCTTTGTATTTTTTAAAGAAAAAAAGAGTCACAAACCGTAAAAAAAAAATACTAAAAATAAGGTATTTTGAAAAACAAAATCCTCAAATAAAAGAAAAGAGAGGTTGCTACTAAATTCATGGGCCAGAACCACCCCTTATAGGGAAACTAAAAATGTTGGGCCTAAAATGACCCAATACATAGGCATAAGATTCATCTTGGGCCTGAAAATTACTGCACAATTTTCTTTCATGTTTGCCATTAAATATAGGGATTATTTCACAAATACACAAAAATAACAAAAAATTACAAAAATACAATTTCACGAAATTTTAAATATTCTTATAATTTTTTTAATTTTATTTATAAAATATACAGTCTTTTTATGTTGTACTCTTGTTAAATTATTGTTGATTTTTTATTATTTGTATGTTATTTTTTTTTGTTATTTTGATGTTATTTCAATGTTATGTTCATGTTACTTGTAAATAGTTTCCGTGTTGTTTTTATGGAAAATCGTAAAAATATAAAAAAAAATTCTTTAAACGTAAAAATGTAACTTTTTTACAAAAAAAAAATTGTGATTTATGTAATCATTTCTTAAATATAATGATAGAACAAGAAGAAAAAGAAGGTTGTCAACTTGTCATGACGCAAAATTTGAATTTGAACATCTTAACTTAAATATGTGCTTCAAATATTGATCTAAACATATATTCCAGATCCCAGAAAATCAAAAACTGAAGGAGCTCTTCAGCTTGATAATGAACAGCATTACAGGTCAAAAGCTTGACTAAAGAGCAGTTTAACGATGAACCCCATAAATAAAAAAGTTCATCATCATCATCAAACAAGTCACTCTTGTCTCACTACCAACAGAAAGATGCTTTAAATTATATATTTTTATAACAATGAAACAGCAAAGCTTTCTGAAAAATCATAAACTAAATTAACTTGACTTAGCAGTAGTGATATAATAAGCATTATAAGACCTCGTAAGAGGCTAATAATAATAGTCCCATATGTTGTTATGTTACCTACCAATGGCGGCTTGCCGAATAAGAGTTTCCTTGATCACTTCCAACATCGTTGCCTTCAATGTCGTCGCTCCCATCTAAACAACCGGAACAAGCATTGTTCACACTTGGTTCAGAGCTCGCGTTGCTGCTTGTAGCATGAGGAGATTCTGAATTGCTTATTGTCCTGCTTTTTGTTGGTCCTGATCGGATACTGTACATGGATGAAGCTGGAATAGCCGTCACGAGTGGTCGTAGACTACCACCTTGCATGCTTCGCCTTATATCCTGAGTAAGAAAGAAATTTCACAACCAAATTATAAATGAAGCACTTTACATAAGTTGTAGTTTGCAATGAACCATGCATAGGGTCTTATATGATTTACCCTTTAAATCAAGGTCTGTGCCTAGGACTCACCCAGCCGCGAGCTCAAAAGAAAAAATTCATTTTAAAAATACATATTCGTTTAATAAGAACCCAAAAATTCTATTTTTCCTAAGGCCTAACAAAACTCGGGGCCGGCCTGCTATAAATTATGCTGCAATGGAAAAAAGCAGGATTTCAACAAGGACAAAAACAAAGATGTGCATACCATGTGTCTTAGAGCCATATCCAGGGATTTCTTTGAAAGTGATCTTCCAAAGCCTAAGCTGTCAGCAGACTGAGACTTCCCAGAAGAATAACTATGGGAAGAATGATCGTTATCTCGCTTTGGCGGTGCCAGTTTCCTCATGTTTACAACTCTTTCAACCATTTGTGTTCCAATAACAACAGGACTAACTTCATCATTGTCACCACAGCTAGATTTGCTCATATGTTTATTGAAGTTCTTATTACTAGTAGCGACAGTACTATGTGAAGACCGTCCCCTAGATGGAGAACACGATTGCTGTCTACCATTAGCACCCGACACAGTAGAAATCGATTTAACAACAGGTACTACCGGCCGTACCCTAGAAGCAGAGGCTGGTCTTTCTGGCAATGTTGTCTTTAAATTATGGGGAGCATTAACAGAGGAACCAGGAATCTCAGAGGGTTTCCAAGGCCTTGATTTTACTGTAGGTGAAGGGCCACGTGAAGTCGCTGAACTTTTTGAGCTTGTGGGACGTAACTTGGATGCTGAAGAAGCTCGACCTGTTGGAGCAGATACACCAGGTGCATTTAGTGAGGTTGATGGCTGACGTGTTGGTGTTGCTGACCGTGCTGTCGACTTGGAAGCTGGCAATGCAGGTCTGGCAGTTGGTGTTGAAGCCCGAGCAGTGGACCTAGATGGAGTTGAAGCCCGAGAGAAGGGCCTAGTTGGAGTTGAAGACCGAGCAGAGGACATAGTTGGAGTTGAAGACCTAGCTTGAGGAGCCACATTTTTAGATGAAGGAAATGAGGCCCGTGAACTTGGTGTAGATGATCTCGACGGTTTGGTTGTTAATGGTAATGTAGGCCGTGCAGTTGGAGTTGCAGATCTCCGAGTCACTGTTTTCGGTCCCTCAGATGAAGATGGCCTTCTGTTTCCAATAGAGGAAGAATTTTTTTCAGATGGCAAGTTTGGATTTTTAGATGATATATTTCTCCTTGAAGCAGGCTCCACTTGAATATTTGCTGGCTGCACCCCACATCATAGAAATAAATACTACCAAATCAGAATATTTTAGCTTTTAAGTACAAAAACAATTACTCTTAAAACAATTAAAGTACAAGAACAGCCAGGGACAACAATGTAGACAAAATTCCAATGATACTAAAAACTATATATAAGCTTGCAACTCAAATGAACTAGAAACTCTCACCCTCGACCGCAAGGCAGTGGGACGAGACGAAGGATTCTCAACCTGACTTGTTGCACTTCTTTGTGATCCCAAATCCAAAGAAGGCAAAAGTGGGGTACCAGGTGGTGTAAGAAGCCTGAATATAGAGATTCATTGTAAATACAAAGCCATAAAATAAACAAATATATTGGCAAAATCATATTATTTTGTACTGAATCTCTTAACTCATTGGTTAACTTTGTGTTAATAGAGTTTAAGTGGTATTGAATGCATAGACTTGTGATTAATTACTAACTTTATTACAGTAGAAAGACATAAAAAGATAGGGACAGTTTACGTCCCCATTTGATTAACCATGACTATAGATAAAGAAATAACAGCTCACCTAATATGAAAGAAAGTACAAAGGTAATAATCATTTAACAGGAGCCAATAATTCAAATGATTTCTTAGTGTGTCACTATGTTCTTTTTTAGGATTGTCTAAAAGTGTATGAAAAGAAACAAAATTTTAAAAGAAGACATTATGCTTTATGCAGATATTCATGAAAGTTTCATCCAATTATTCATGAGAGGAGTTTCAAAATTTTCAAAAAAAGTAGTCAAAATGAAAATAATAAAACTTGTAGAGCTCCATTTGATTCTCAAGAATAAGAGAAAAGGGAACAAAAATACTTTAAGCCATTACCACTAACTTTCCTTTTTCTCTTGTCTAAAAGTAGAATTTTCATGACTAGTGATGGAACAAGATTCTTTATCTAAGTTGTACAAAGTTAAAGCAAAATAGTCCCTTTTTCAGTTTCACAGTGTTCTAGAATTAGCAATCAATTAATTGATTAATTACCCACTAATCAATTTTCAAAATCTATGATCCCCGCCTTGGTCCCTTGGCTAAAATTAACACCTAACTAGTGAACCCATTTTTACCGATCAACAGTTTCTTGACCAAATTTACTAAACAGATCACTTGAATCATCCTATTGATTCAGATTAGAGCAACAACCCAGAAAAATAAATAAATAAATAAATAAAGACAAATCAAAATATTACCAATCGTAATCGGATTTATCATTTTCTGAGTTTAAAAATTCCTCAACTCGGCTCTTTCGCTGCGGTGGCATAGACGAGACACTCTTTGAAATTGGCGATTTCGGACTGTTATTCGATTCTGCAGAACATCATACACAATCACATTCAATGCCAAAAACAAGAACAACGTATATATATGTGTATATGTATATGTATATGAGGAAGTGAAAACGACACCGTACCAAGAAGAAGATCATCGAGCTCATCAGAGTTACTATTATCGTTTGGAAGCTGAAGAAGAAGACCATTATTTGCTTCGTTCTCTTTCTCCAATCTTCTCATCTCGAAGAATAACGCCAGCTCTTCATCTTTCTCACTCATCACCTTCCCCATTTTTTTTCTCTCCTTCTCTCTCTCTCAAAATAACAAAAGACACTTCCTTCACTGTTCAAACCTCTCAAAACACGAAAATGGAAACAATCCCAGATCTGAAACTGAGAAAACTATAATGCCCAAAAAGGAATAGAGTGAAAATAATGTAAAAAAAGCTAGCTATTATTAATGATAGAAAAAGAGAAGTGAGATTTTAATGTTACGAAAGAGAAAAAGAACCCTTTTTTTTCAAACGAAAACAATAAATCTAATTAACGCTCTTTACCACCTTCTTTTAGCTCCAATGATGACTATCTTTTTCAAAAATGGCGTTCAAACAAATTTTATACCAAGAAGAGTTGCAGAGAGAGAGAAGAAGAAGAGGAAATAAAAATGGTATTTTTGTAATTTTTATTTAATTTTCGTCTAATGTTTTTAGAAGACTCGAAGAGCGGAATACTTCATTTAATTACTCTTTTATTTTAATAATAATAATAAAAAAAAATAGGAAACTGAAAAAGACCCAGATAGAAAGGATTTGAAAGAACGTGACTTGAAATTCCGAAAATACCCTTACGTACATTTATGGTCCAAGTGTGACGTGGCATATTCATTATTCTCTTCTATACACATTATTATTATTATTATTATTGTATGTATTGAGAATTGTATGTCAAACCAAGCCACGTTACCAGAAAATATAAATATCAAAGGTTATGGTTTCAAATTTTCTTTTTTATTATAATAAACAATTCTTCTTTCAAAATACCAATAATAATAATAATAATAAATAATTCTCTTTACAAAATAAAAAGGACATTGATGATTCACCAACCACATGGTTATGACTTTCTCAAGCAATTAAAATGTCTGAAAAATCATCATCTAATTTATTACTCACTGCTAGGGTTATTTAAATGGTTTTTAACATTGTTGTTCTTCCAATTCATGGTGAATTGATCAAGTAGTTTTGAATTTTTGTTTTAAGCCAATTTTTTAAGTTATAAATTTCTAATTGTGTAACATCAAATCGTTGCATCAACTAGTGGGGTGGATAAACAATAAACTTAACATATTAATAAATTTAAATTACTTTTTTAAATTTTTTGTAATATAACTATCTAATTAAATATTCTAATACACAACTAAATATAGTTATAAAATTTCAAATAATTCTATTTTTTTTTTTTTGCTAGACAATAATTAAATAATAATTTTATTATTTAAATTATTAAATTATTAAATTATTATGTTCTACAATGCACATAGAGATACAGTGTGCTCGGCCTAGAAAAGATCTCTCTTTTGTAGTGTGGCGTAAGCTTTTACTGTCAGAAAATTGTTGTGCTCCAATAGAAATACTAAATCAACAAGATTACAACTCTATGACAAATAATACAAAGGACAAAATATGTATAAATAATGTTACAACACTAAACAAAATATACACATAAAATAGAGAACAGAGATGAAGAGAGGGATTACAACTCAAAGCCATAAGCTACACATAAACACAATATATAAATAACATATATATATATATATAAGAGATGTGAGATCAATCTCAACACCACATACACCACAAGTGTATAATAGGAGAATCACAAAACTTGAACAAGGTCTTACACCTTTGTCCAAAAGTTTATTTCCCCCTACCACAAGCACTTGGGGAAAAGAAAAGAATGGAAATAGCTTTCTGGATTTATCAAGCCTATAGTATTTCTAGCAATGTGCTCTCTTGATAGAAACTTGTTCTCCCAAAGTAAACTCAAGACCTCTATTTATAGTGTTTTGAGGATCACATTTAAAAATTAAATTTTTTCATCACATGACTGTTACCAACTCATTAATTTGTGTTTAATGGAATAAAAATATTGGACAAGAAAGCTGGAAACAAGCTCAAATAGTTTATATACGTTTATGAATGTTTTCAAAAATCTGGTTCCAGATGTTCGAAAACAACTATTAAACAACTATTTCCACAGAACTCAAAATGTAACTCCTCTCCGAGTTAAATATTTTCCCAACGTCCCAATACTCATTTAAATGATATAATTGAGTATTGTAACAGTTTCTAACAGCTAGAAACTTATCCCATTAATTCCATAACTCTCATATGTAACAACTCACATAATTACATATTTATCAATTTTGATCCTTAGGTTACAATCTATTTTCAGATTTGTAACTCCTCATATATTAAAATTTTATGTGTATTATTATACTATATATGATATAATATAACCTCCAACACATAATATATATTAATCTCATATTAATATATAATTTGTCACATTTAAATATTTTAATCTATATTATATTATAACAAATAATATAACATTCACGACCACTTGCCAAGCTTGGCACTTGACAAGATTGACACCATCATACCAAGATTGGCAATGTGGTGGAGCCTTTCCTACCGTAAGGGAGAGATGGATGACGCACAATGATGCTATGTTGTTTTCGAAAAAACCATAAATTAGATGCGCGCATGGGACTAGGTCTTTAAGCTGGAGGCCCATATTCTCACAGGTTGATTCGAAAAGAATGCTCGATGAGGTTCCATTGTCTATCCTACTCCACACTACTGTCATGTTTGAAATTTATACTTTAACAACTAAGGGGTCATTATTAGGATAATGTACATGAGGAGCATCTTCTTCACTGAATGATATAAGTGTATTGTCCCTGCGCGGTTGTTTGGGAGTTCTCTCTTCCACATCTAACACTTCTTCTTTTTTCTTGTATTGGAGCGTACGACCATACCTTTCTCGGTTTCTCAGTACCAACACTCGAAGGCCTTTTTTCTTACTCAGAACACCAACTGCAAATGACAGTTCCACTTGAGCAGAGTGAGCTTTGTTAAATCAGAGAAAACACCACGTGGGAAATTTTTAATGATGCCATAAACCTCTGTCCTTAAGTCAAAACAAGTAACCTTTAAATCCAAGCCTAGTGTCGTAGACTGAACTGTTGGGTTTTATGCCCTAAATAAAACTCTTTACAATCTGATTAGTTATCAATATAAGAAATTTGAAGTGATTGATGTTTGCATGAATTTTACATGCTAATGGTTTAATATGTTTAATATGTTTATTACATTCATACACACAAAATCAGTTAAATCCAGATCATATGTTTATTCACAATTACAGTATCGTCAACACAGTGGAATGTGATTGTGATCATATGAATCAAAAGTTTTGGTCCCTGTTTCATCAGTGTTATTGGATTTACACTAATGTGATAATCAGCAATGATGTGTACTTACACTTGGAGTAAGTGTTATGTTCTTTCCAGGACATTAGTAAAGTATACTAGTTTCGAATGTATGGAGTATACATTGGACTGGACCGATATTGCAACTAAGTTAAGATATTACAAACTTACCGTTATACATATCTTTCCAAGTCAATATCAGTAGTTGATCTTACGATTAAAAGAATCTAAATCCTGATATGTTTAGGCTCAACTCAGGAGTGTTATTCATGTTCTTAGATTTATTAGTTAAGCCTACTTTCGGGTCAGGGTGATATGTATATTTCGAGGACATGATAGTATGATTGAGTGGGAGTGCTGAACATAAATATGGAATCTATAGCTTCTACTGGTGTATAGAAGTCAAGTGATGATTCCCTTCGAGCTTAGCAAATAGAAGTAAATGGATGAGCTCTTGTTTAACTGACTAATTATTAGATCACTAAACACCATTTACAGGTAGCTAAGTGTTTTAAGGGGCAAAATACATTGAGGGGTGAGAACGGTGAAGAAATCCCATCTCGATGTAAATCATCTATATAGAGGATCTTTAAATCACAATAAGATTATAACAATGGTTAAATGAGATAGTATATTGGTATCGTGAAACATACAATATGCTCTATATAAGTCTGAGAGTGCAATTCTAAGTTCTAAGAGTGGATTCAACGAAGAATTAATAAGTAGGAATTTACTTGGTAAATTTGGTTCGCTTATTGGAAGCTCAGCATATAGATCCGTGGTCCCCATTCTAGCTGAGAACATTCTGCTTGTAAGACTCATTAATTGATTCGTGATTGATCAATTATAATTCTAAAGTTAGACTATGTCTAATTTTATGAATTTTCACTAAGCAGGGGTGAAATTGTAAAGAAAAGAGTTTCTAGGTTTATTTATTTATTAATGGACTTTTTATGTCTAATTAATAATTAAATTAAATGACAATATTATTTAATAATCTATTTTAGTTATTAAATAATTAGTTTTGGCATTTAAAAGGTTAAAATTAGAAAATTGGCGTTTTTGAGAAAATAGAGATAAAATTTGATAAAACTGCAAAATCAAGTGAGGCCCATTAAACACCATATGGCCGGCCACTTAGATGAGTTTTTCAAATTAATATTTTTATTATTTTAATGCCAAATAATTCTAAACATAGACCTAGTAGTTGCCTATAAATAGAAAGTGATGGCTCAGTCAAAACACAAGTTTTCAGATCATCTTTCTGACAGAAATTTCTCTCTTCAGAAAACTGAGCCTTCCCCACTTTCTATACCTTGGCCGAAATACCTTTCTCTTTTCTTCTTCATCAATTTCGTGACCCTAGTGAAAGAGTGAGTGCCCACACACAGCAAGCAGTAACTCAATCATAGATTGGAAGACTGTGAATGATCAAACTTGAAGAAGAAGGACATTCGGGCTCAGATCTTGATTATACTCTGCTACAGAAAGGAATCAAGGGTTAGAGATCTGAGTGGAAGGAGACATTAATTCCGCTGCATCAATGTAAGGTTTTCTTAACTTTATATGTGTTTATTTTATCGTTTTAGAAAGTTCTTATTTAGGATGTTTAAACAACATACTTGTGAGTAGATCTAAGATCCAGGTAAAATAATTTCCAACAACTGGCCTCAGAGCCATGGTAATTGATTTACTTACATGAAATTTGGACTTTAAAACGATTGTTTGTATGTTCTTTGGATGGTATCATGTTGTATTGAGTGTTATTTGATGATTGATTGATGTTTGTAAATTTTCGTGAAAAATAATTGCGATTCTGTTTCTGGAATTATTTTTATTGGATAGTATGGAAAAAATTAAGCAAGTTAGCCTTTTACAGAACTTAATTTGGATTTTATTTGAATTAGTTATGATTTTTTGAAGATTTGAAAAAATCGGGGCTGTGCTGATATTTTCCTGCGATCGCAAATCTGTACGTACAGTTTCGAATTTTTTCGTTTTTCTTCGATTTTTCATGCTTTTTCATGTAATTAACTTCCGATTTTTTGTATGGTTTTGTATATATACTATTATTATTCCTAATTCAATTCTAATTATCATTTTGAATTAATTTAATATTTTTTTTAAATTTAATTCAAGATATTAGTGTAATTTGATTTTGAATAGAATTAGTATCTATCTTCTTGCTTAAAAATCTATCTTATTTTTAAATTTGATTATATTTTTTTTAAAAATTTAAGGTCAGATTTTATAAGATATTTATAAAATCTTTTAAGATATTTTAAAATATCTTATCTTTTAAGATATTTTTTAATTATATCTTATCTTTTAAGATTTTTTTTTTAAAATTAAATCTTTTTAGATATTTTGACCTTATTTAAGTTTAAAATAAGATATTTATAATCATGTAATTTTAAATAGATATAAGATATTTTGCTAACTTTTAAATTTTGTTATTTTATTTATTTAATTAAATTTAAAAATCTGAAAAGATATTTCATTTATCTTTTCTAATTTTTTATTTAATTTTATTTTTAAAATAACATTTAATTTTTAAAAGTAGTTAGCAAATTTTTTTTTGAAATGATATTTAGGTTGGTTGAAACCTAATTTTTCAAAATAGTAGGTTTAATTTTAAATATTTTTTTTTAAAATAACTTCGAAATTTAAATTTATTTTTTATTTTATTTTCGAAACTAATTAAATATTTTTTTTTAATTTTATTTTTTTTTCTTCGAAAATTAAAATATTTTTTTTAATTATTTAATTATTTATTTTTCGAAATTATTTATTTAAAATTAAATAAATCCTACTTCCAACTATCCAGCTAACCTTGTTGCAGGAGTATATGGTTTAAACTTGTGTGTAAGTTTTTTAAAACATATTATTACTTGATTGCAAATAGCCATGGTTACTTTTTGCCAGATCTAATGATCTGATGGCTCCCTTGGTCAAGTTAATAATTTGTAACAGGTAAATTTTACAATCTTCTTTCATCTGTGTATGACCTAGCAACATGATAGGATCCATCCAAAGTGTGCCTGTGTGAGCCTATATGTTTATTTTATTATATAGATGCATATAGGTTGTTGCTAAATAAAATGTCACACCATGATAGATTTTATTTAGGTCCATTTAGTTATTGGACCTATTCAATTAATAACAGTTATTCATTTTAAGGTTAAATTCCTCTCTTTTGGGCATTGTGTGAGAGTTGGGAGCCATAGAAGTGGGTACGACATACTGAACCCAGCACCCCCTCACATGAACTACCCCAATTGTGAAGGCCTATTTGCCTGATTTGAATAACTGTACTAGGTTAATTATATTAGTTTGACCTAATAAAATTGAATTAGCAACATAATTAACTTTTAAAATATATTAAATTTATTTTCATTTTAATATTTTAAAGTTAATTTTAAGAAAAACACTTTTAGTTTAGATATTATTTCTAGACAAACTATTTGTATTTTTCTTGTATTTAATTAAATATAGAATTTTAACTAACTAAGATTTTTTTTGGAGCTTATTTAATTAAATATTCCTATTTAAGTTATAAATTAGTTGTAACAACTGATTTTTCTTATCTAACTTAAATTTGAATATTTGATTTAAATTTTAAATCAAGTTGAGGAATCCTAGGCATTAGTTATTAAAGATTCTTAAGATATTTTTTAAGTTAATATCTTTTCAAATATTAACTTAAAATGGAATATTTTAGATATTTTTTGGTTAATATCTTTTCAAATATTAACTTTAAAAAGATATCTTCAAATTAAGTGGTTACAACTTAATTTTTGATATTTAATTAAATCTAAATTTGAAATTATTTAAGTTTTAGATTTTTTCTATCTAACTTAAATTAGATATTTTTCAAATTTTTGAAAAGATACTTAGTCAAATAAGATATTTTCTAGATAGTAATTTCTAGACTACTTATTATTTCTAATATTTAAATAGGAAAATATTATACTTTGTGAAATTAATTATTTAAATAATTAATTTTGGTACAATTTTATTAAGTATATTTTTCCTAGTATTAAACTAGAAATAAATAATTAAGCCTTCTCTACACTTAATTATTATTTCTTGAATTTAATACATTTAATTAACTTGAAAAATCTAAATATATAAGTTGATTTTCATCATGATACTTAAATATTTATTGATTTTTCATGACACTTAATTAAATAGAAAATTATTTTTAAGTTGAAATTTTCAACTTAAATTTAAATAATTTTCAAAATATATATATTTCTTTATTTTATTAATCAATTTCGAAAATTGCATTTTATTTATGCAATATTTTTGAATTTTTATTTTTGAAAAATAGATTGAGTTGTAAATTAATTATTTATTTTAATTAATTCTTGGGCCAACTTCAATCAATGATTTTTTCATTTAATTGATTAATTTAAAATAAATGAATTTAAAAAAAATATATATATATTATTAGAAATTGAATTAACTAGTCAAAAGAAAATCTAGATAGGTGATATTTTTGCTTGAAGTATTTCTTTTCTATTTTTTTTATTATTTTCGAAAATTGTATATTTTTAATGTATACTTAATTTTTCGAAACCCAATAAATATATTCTCAAAGGAAATTTTTAAGTTGATAATTATTTATTTAATTCAACTTAAATTAATTTCCTTAATATTTATATTTAAGATTATTACTAAGATGGAAATAATTAATTTTATTTCAATCACCATCTAAGTATAATTTTATAAATATTATATTAAATTCTTAATTTAGAATTTAATGAGATTTATTTATTAGAATAATAAAGAAAATACATTTTAAATAATGAGCTTTATTATTATTAAGATATTCGATCTCCATTGTGGGTTTTACACCGCGTTTGTTTTAGTGAGTAATCCTCCCTAATGGAGGAACGTTCATTAGCAATTTCGCAACGTTTAATCTCGCATGATAAGTGGTTTGTAAGTGTTTTATATGGTATAGATCACCCTAATGGTGGCGACCATATTTGACTTGCAAATTGCGAAACAATGGTAGAAGCTCATGAGATAGAATAGCCTTGACTCTCGCCTAAACGGGACAACGCTGGATTCTGATCTTGATCGAATAAAAGGTTGCTAGAATGTTTAACATTTTAGATGAGCTGACAACTCTATTCAATGGATGATAGCTTTGACTCTCGCCTAAACGGGACACTGATATCAGTATGTTGAAAACCTTGGAAATTATTTAGGATTGATTTTTTTTAAGTATTTTCTCATATCATTCCTACTTGCTATGTGCTTATAATTTCTGAATTGATTTTGTGTGTTAAACCATTATTTAATTTCTATTTGTTGATTTCTATTATTTTGTAGTATCTTGTTTTGTCAAAATGAATCCCATGTTATCACTGTTGACTGAAAATAAGCTGAATGGATCTAACTTTAATAAATGGAATGAGAACATTAATATTGCTCTCATAGGAGAAAGTGCCTTGTTTGTTTTAACTGAGCCGTCACCTGAAGTGCCTGGGGACAATGCTTCCAAAGCTGTGAAAGAAAAGTATGAGCATTGGCAGAAAGCAAATGACAAAGCTCTATACTTTATGCTTTCTAGCATGGTTGACACCCTAAAAACTCGGTTTTCTAAAACTGAGAAGGCTGCTGAAGTTATGACGAAGTTAAATGAGCTATTTGGTAAGGCATCACTTCAGTCACGCTTTGACGCGACTAAGAAGTACATTAATGCACGGATGGAACCTCATCAAAACGTGCATGACCATGTTCTCCTCATGTCCAGTTATTTCCAAGAAGCCAGGATTATGGTGCTGAAATGGACAGTGCTACTCAAGTTAGTCTTATCTTGAATAGCCTGACTCCAGCATTTCTACCATATACATCAAATTATGTCATGAATAAGAGGGAAATTGACTTTCATGAATTAGTCAATGACCTTCAAACTTATGAAAATTTGATTGGAGGACCCAAGAAGAAAGGGAGTAAACCTCACAATCCTGGAAATGGTAATGGGACGATAAAACCTGAAGCAAATGTTGCCTCTGCTTCAAAGCCCAAATCGAAGAAGAAGTGGAAGAACACCAAGAAGCGAACAAAAGCCATGAAAAAGGCTGCTCCTTCTGGTGATGCTACACTTAAAGGAAAGTGTTTCCACTGCAATGAGAAAGGTCATTGGAAACCCCAGTGTCCTAAACTTCTTGCAAAGAAATAAGGTATTTCCATTTATAAACTTTAAGAGTTTTAGTGAATTATTATCCAATTGGATTTATGATTCTGGACTAACTTTGTTTATTTGTTTTCTTCTTCTTATAGGCCAAGCTACTTGAACTCAATTGAGTTGGATCAGCAAGCTGGACCAAGGGTGAACTCGTCCAGATGAAGATGAAGCTCTTCAATTTTTGAATTAATTGTTTTAGTTTAAAGACAATTTGGATTTCAAATTTTAGTTAGGGATATTTATCCCTGTTTCTCTCATATTGTTGCAATACATTTTTTTTATTAATAAAGTTTATAATTTTCGAAATTTACTATTGCAAATTATGAGATTGAGCTTCGTTTAATTTATCTTCATCAATTATTACCACATTATATTTATATGTTTGTATGTGTAAGTGTTTTTATTATTGATGCAAATTCTATAATATTTACAACTCTTCATAGAGTTATATTATATATAAACAATAGAAATTATTTCTATGTTTATCAATAATTGTTAATTCTAATACAATTATTAAGAATTTGTTTAATAAAAGGATCTTATGATCTGATAGGGGTGGAGAAAAGTTAAGAAAACTATGCAGTTCAACGATCTTTTATATCTAATGAACTCTGGATAGTATTCAACTCCACATAAACTCTATCACACTAAGAGAATCATGATCTTTACAACCTTTAGGGGTGGATCATAATCTCTATATACTTAGGGGTGGAGGTTATCCATAGTACTCTATATGTATATTCTTAGGGGTGGAGTCTATTCCACAATTCCCTATGAAACACATATCTTGTTTAAACATGGAAGTAATATAATGACTCAGCTATTGTCAATATAAATTCTTGATCTTGATTGTATGTTCCATTTCGACTTTACTGTTGTAAGTAAAATTTTGATACCTATAAAAGTTCTTTGTTAAAGTTTCACACTACCTTAATTGAGTGGGAGAATTTTAAAGTTCTATACCCATCTTCATTAGGTTGATAATTGTGATAGGTACTTAAGAACACTACTGAAAAACAAATCTAACCATTTACATGGATAGGAATAGCTTATCAGAATTATGAGAACAAGATAAAGAACTCTAGTTCAGTCCATTCGAATGACTTGAACCAAGAATTCTTAATCCTCATAAAATTTGATGGTATCTTAATTTTGATTACTTTATCTCTGGCATGTATTTTTCACTTCAAATACTAGTCTGCTATGTTGATGACTTAGTCTTGACTTAAAGTTTCAGACTAATACAAAAGTCACAACTAGGTAACTCTCCAAACTATCAGAGGTTAAAAGTATTATTTAACCAGACATCTGCTATTGAGTGGGAGCTATCTGAGATGTAATCAAATAGGGAACATTAGAAGATATTCAAGAAGGATTTATGAAAGTGATCTATATGTCAGATATTAAGGAACTGTGTATCAGTTGTCTTTATATCTCACCATCTAATTTCCAAATTCTATAAGATGGTGCTTACTTTGGGGGTGGAGGAATTATTGTATAATAATTCAAGCTCTACCAGAGAAGAACTATAACTTGGTCTATTCGAAAATACCAGAAAGTTATATCACTGAAGAAAAGTCTACACTGTATTATCTCAATTACATATTTTAAAATAGGAGAGATATGTCTTCTGTTAATTCAGATGTACTTTTAAAACAGTAAAGATTTCAGTATCCCTTGATAAGTAAAGCATATAGTAAAGGATGTTTCATAAGTGTATTTATGAACTAGTTTCCAGAAGTTTGGGTGGATTCAAATATACTACACTTGATCTGAAGATCAAGACATCAGATTGACCTATTTGCACAGTTTGTTTTATATTAGTGCAAGTGGGAGTTTGTTGGGTTTTATGCCCTAAATAAAACTCTTTACAATCTGATTAGTTATCAATATAAGAAATTATGTTTTCCTGAATTTTACATGCTAATGGTTTAATATGTTTAATATGTTTATTACATTCATACACACAAAATCAGTTAAATCCAGATCATATGTTTATTCACAATTACAGTATCGTCAACACAGTGGAATGTGATTGTGATCATATGAATCAAAAGTTTTGGTCCCTGGTTCATTAGTGTTATTGGATTTAGAGTAATGTGATAATCAGCAATGATGTGTACTTACACTTGGAGTAAGTGTTATGTTCTTTCCAGGACATTAGTAAAGTATACTAGTTTCGAATGTATGGAGTATACATTGGACTGGACCGATATTGCAACTAAGTTAAGATATTACAAACTTACCGTTATACATATCTTTCCAAGTCAATATCAGTAGTTGATCTTAAGATTAAAAGAATCTAAATCCTGATATGTTTAGGCTCAACTCAGGAGTGCTATTCATGTTCTTAGATTTATTAGTTAAGCCTACTTTCGGGTCAGGGTGATACGTATATTTCGAGGACATGATAGTATGATTGAGTGGGAGTGCTGAACATAAATATGGAATCTATAGCTTCTACTGGTGTATAGAAGTCAAGTGATGATTCCCTTCGAGCTTAGCAAATAGAAGTAAATGGATGAGCTCTTGTTTAACTGACTAATTATTAGATCACTAAACACCATTTACAGGTAGCTAAGGGTTTTAAGGGGCAAAATACATTGAGGGGTGAGAATGGTAAAGAAATCTCATCTCGATGTAAATCATCTATATAGAGGATCTTTAAATCACAATAAGATTATAACAATGGTTAAATGAGATAGTATATTGATATCTTGGAACATACAATATGCTCTATATAAGTCTGAGAGTGCAATTCTAAGTTGTAAGAGTGGATTCAACGAAGAATTAATAAGTAGGAATTTACTTGGTAAATTTGGTTCACTTATTGGAAGCTCAGCATATAGATCCATGGTCCCCATTCTAGTTGAGAACATTCTGCTTGTAAGACTCATTAATTGATTCATGATTGATCAATTATAATTCTAAAGTTAGACTATGTCTAATTTTATGAATTTTCACTAAGCAGGGGTGAAATTGTAAAGAAAAGAGTTTCTAGGTTTATTTATTTATTAATGGACTTTTTATGTCTAATTAATAATTAAATTAAATGACAATATTATTTAATAATCTATTTTAGTTATTAAATAATTAGTTTTGGCATTTAAAAGGTTAGAATTGGAAAATTGGCGTTTTTGAGAAAATAGAGATAAAATTTGATAAAACTGCAAAATCAAGTGAGGCCCATTAAACACCATATGGCCGCCCACTTAGATGAGTGTTTCAAATTAATATTTTTATTATTTTAATGCCAAATAATTCTAAACCTAGACCTAGTAGTTGCCTATAAATAGAAAGTGATGGCTCAGTCAAAACACAAGTTTTCAGATCATCTTTCTGACAGAAATTTCTCTCTTCAGAAAACTGAGCCTTCCCCACTTTCTATACCTTGGCCGAAATACCTTTCTCTTTTCTTCTTCATCAATTTCGTGACCCTAGTGAAAGAGTGAGTGCCCACACACAACAAGCAGTAACTCAATCATAGATCTGAAGACTGTGAAGGATCAAACTTGAAGAAGAACGACATTCGGGCTCAGATCTTGATTATACTCTGCTACAGAAAGGAATCAAGGGTTAGAGATCTGAGTGGAAGGAGACATTAATTCCGCTACATCAATGTAAGGTTTTCTTAACTTTATATGTGTTTATTTTATCGTTTTAGAAAATTCTTATTTAGGATGTTTAAACAACATACTTGTGAGTAGATCTAAGATCCTGGTAAAATAATTTCCAACATGAACAAGGTAGATGAACTACATTTGGTTTCTATCTTTTGATTGCACCATGCATTGACCTTTTCTGAAATTGGGGTCCAAAGGTTTCCAATAATCATCGCCAAGTTTAAGAATTTTGAAACCTTGTTTTGATATCAACATCAATTTGGTCTCATCAAGGAACCGATGGTAATGAAACACCACTTTAATAAAGCGTTGGGCAGTGAGGAATAGGGAGATTATGTTTTGTTTTGGTTGATTGGTTCTGGATAAAGCAGTAATCATTGGGAAGATGCCGGAATATCAAGCTTACTCAGTTATTCCACTCATGGCGGATCTGATAAAAGCTCGGTTGGGAAAAGAATCAGGTTCATGATCAGGAGGAGTGGCTTCATGGTTAATTTACATAATTGGTCCCTCTAGCATCACTAAGACCTGTACCGTCAGTGGTCTCTATAGCTTCACTGGTTCTTCTAGCATCATTAGGACCTCTACCATCAGTGGTTCCTGTAGCATTACTGGTTTTGTCTGGATGACTACTACTAGTACTAAGTGTTTTGCGATTTTCTCTACAAGACATTCTTTTCTATGTCGGTGGCCTGGGTGGTCTTTAGTATGATAGTGGAATCAAGTTCAAAGCTACATCAGCAGGAACCTCTATATCTTGGTCGTCTCTTACGTCATCATGGCCCTCAACATATCATTCAGGATCTGGACCATCACCAAAACCATCAAGAAAGGGCATGTGTGCTACAATGTCAAATGTCGGTATCATAGTGTTTAATTCAAGTAACACATCAGCTGCCAACACTTCCAGATTTATTTCTAGAACAAAAATCCCAACCTCGCTACGAGTATCATTAACAGTACTTGGTGTGGGACTAGAATCGATACATACATTCTTCTTTACAAAAGTCATAAATAAGGGAGTAAATTCATTTGGCTTCTTTGCAAGCATAGACAGAAAGAACCTTACACGCTTATTATTTCTAATAACTTCAGGACGATACATTAAGCATTTCATGTACTTGTAATTCACTTCTAATTTCAAGTCATACTACACTTTATCAACACTGAATTCTACCGAGTTCTTCGTACAAAAGATCAATTAAACATGAGTAGCTTACGTTTGTATCAATCTCAAATGTCAAATTTTTGGTGCGATTATAAACCCAATCTCTACCCTCAAGCTCCCAAATACCATTATACATAACGAACGCATTAACAGTTGAACTTATCACATACATTAAAAAAGTTTATAATTACAAATTTAGAACAAAAATCTAACAAAAAAGTGATAAAAAAAGAAGTCTTAAAATGCCATAAATCTGTAAACTATCGGGTCAAATCGTACCCCATCAAGCCTAACATTGGACTCATCAGTCCCAGTTTTAGATCCAAGAGGACAATCAGATAGGCATCGGGCCTACATCAGATAAACCATCAGACTCATGACGTCCAAATTTAGAATTAGACCAGCATCAGGCGTAAATCGTGCTTACATCGGGCCAATCAGCCCTGCCCTTAAGTTAAAGTTGACAATCGAATTACCATTGGGCCCCTATCGGGCCCAATCATGCCATCCTCCTCGATCTTAGTTCGTAGAATACTATCAAACTACCATCGGGCCTAATTGGGTCATCATCCCCGACCATAGATCTAATAATCACATCGGGCTAGTATTGGGCCCCTATTGGGCTCCATCGAACTAGGCAAAAAAAATGCAAAAAAACCAAAATAAACCAGACAACTATTTAAACACAAAACAATAGAAAAACACCAACAATCCACATATCAATTATGAAAATAACATTCTAAGCTAAATATAAGAACAAAAAAAAATCACTTAGCCATTGATTTTTGCCGAAAATTGTTGGGTGCCTCAAAAATGGAGTTTCACACTAAAGTCTCTAACTTCTAGCACTTTGTAGTGGCTTGGAGAGGTTAATTTACAACTAAAAATAAAATTTTAATTTGAATTGTTAGAGAGGAGAAGAGAAAATGTGGTTGAGAGAAAGATAGTGAAGAGAGAAAGGGTGGGATGGGTTGAGTGTGTGTATAAGGGATATTTTGGGTACTCAAATATTTGTATACCTATTTTTTCAATAGTGATAAGTATAAGTTTAGGAAATTAATTTTCCCTATTGTAAGCATAATTAATCAAATTTCTCTTTAGCATTCTTCCCATTATGAAAATTTTGTTGTGTTTTGTAAGGTAAATAGCGGTATAAATACTCAAAGATTTAAGTTTTTAAGTGGCATAAACCCAATGTTTATTTTTAGCGGCATAAGTACTTAATATTTGTAAAACTGTAATTTTCCTCCAGTTTCGTCAGTACAAACTCCGTTGAATTTATTAAAAATATATTTTAGAAAAAACTGATACTACATGTTTATGTCTAGACCCAGTAATTTAGAAATTGGGTCTTATATGTGTCACGTTTAAGACAATAACATGTTTGTACTGACAAAATTAGAGAAAAATTATAGTTTACAAATATTGGGTACTTATGTCGCCAATAATAAACATTGAGTTCATATTGTTAACAAACTTAAAACTTTAAGTATTTATGCTGTTATTTATTTACCCTATTTTGTTATGGTCTTGCTCTTGTTATGTACCTACTATAGTGAAATACAGGCAGTTTGGAGCATTGTCGTTTATTTGTAAGTTGTCTCATAAAAAAACTGTTTTGTTATGGTCTTGCTCTTGTTATGTACCTACTATAGTGAAATACAGGCAGTTTGGAGCATTGTCGTTTATTTGTAAGTTGTCTCATAAAAAAAGGAGTTTTTTCATTTTTACATTTCAAAACAGTTTTTTTTATGTATTTTTACGAAATTTTACATAGAAACTCGTATTGCAACTAGCGGAGTAACCTAAATCGCAATCAAAAATCGTGTAGCAACTCACATAGAAACCACTGGAGAAACTACTCTAGAAACTCAAACAATAAATTTAAAAAAATAATATATGAGCTAATTTTTTTTTTTTTTTTAAAAAAAAAGAACTTTCATACTAGTATGGTTTGCTATTGGAGTCATGGCCCTAATCCGTTGTATGTGTTGTTCCTTGTCGGTAGATCTTTTTCATAGGATGGTAATCAAAATAGTTTGTCATTTTGTTTGATAATCTATTTATGGGATTTTAGTGGCTTTATTTATATGTACTCTTGTCCTATTAAACTATTAAATGAATATTCATTTTTTTTAAAAAAAAGATAGCAAATAAAAATCAAAATGTTAAATAGACTAGGTACGCATAATAAGATAGCATTTTTTTTTAAATTAATTAAGGTGAGATACATGTTTTTTATACTTGATTTAAAATTCAAGTCATTATTATTATACTCAATTTTGAAAGAAAATAAAGCCTTGATTATGAATGTAATCTAGTGGAAAGGGAGGTTCTTGAATTATTTAATTAATTGTCCTTTGTTTTTTTTAACAAAAACAAAATATTGTTGTAAAAAAAATGTTTTGTTCTTAAAAAAATGGTATGTTGTCCTTACTTAAAAGGACAATGAGAACATTAATTTACGAGGGGTTGAAACAAGTATTAATACACAAATTTGGCTCATTATGCAAAGAAGAAAGGCATAGGTAGGGTTTTATATTTAAGTTCTTGGCAAATCCACAACCATGTATAATATGATTGTAAGGCAATCTATTTCACTTAAATGGTAAAAAAATCATTTAAATTAGAATGATATTTTAATACGACAAATAAATCAAATGAAATTATAAAATAAAATTGTTATTTTGGGCAGGGGCGGACCCACATTGTAGCGAGAGGGGGCAGTCGCCCCCCCTGAAAAAAAAATCGAGAAAAAAATGTATATGGATTTTAATTAGTTACAACATATATTTGTATTAAAAGATGATATTTGTAGACATAATAGTAACCTTAGTGTAATGGTTAAGGTAGTTGGTAAATAGGTTAGAGGGCAAAGGTTCAAATCCCACTAACTACACTTTATATTTTCTTTTTAATATTATTTACGCCCCCCTTACTTTAAATTCTGGGTCCGCCACTGATTTTGGGTTTAGATTAATGTTTGAATTATTTTATTATTGATAAATAATTTTTTTTGTTGTTTAGTCTATATAGTTAGTAATTTATAGTTAATAAATTTAGCTGAAATCTAATTGAAGCAAAAATATACATCTTTCTAGTTAATTAAAACTTATGATAAGGAGACATAATCCATCTAAGATTTGCTGCTATATCATTTCTTTAACTAATATAAATACATTTTTCTTTAACTAATATAAATACATTTTATCTGATCACCACAATTTGTATATTTTTGTTCATATGATAATCTGGTTTTGTTTCTGAAATTCCGTATTTTAATATTCCCAGTTTGATTATTTAATTAAATGATTAATTAAATGCGGAATAATAAAACTGGTACTGAAAACAGTTTTCTGTAGTTACAGAATGCGACTCTGTAACTTCAGAGAATCCCAGAAAAACAAACAGTGCATAAAAGTAAAAACACACAAGATTTTTGTACGTGGTTTCAACAATCCTTTCAGATTGTTACTAGTCCACGGGGCCACGCCCAGAGATAAGATTCATTAGACCGGTATCAAAAATACAAAGTAATTGACTTATGCATAAATAGACTCCCTCTTATTGTATGCCGCAAGCTTGATGTATTCCACCTACTAACCGAATCTTGATAAAACTCCAAGTGCTCGAACTCCCTTCGATCACCTTGAAGAGTGCTTGAATCCTCCCGATTCAAGGCTTAAAGGCTATCTCCCGAAAGCCTATACAACCATCTCCCGAAGGTTGTGTGCTTGTATCCTCCCGATGCAAGACTTCAAAAGCAATCTCCTGAAAGCTTGTAAATACCCTTCTCCCGAAGGTGCACTGATGTTCTTCTTCGTTGTAGACTTGAATACAGACTCAAGACAATACAAACAACAAATAAACAGAGTAAGAGTAGAACAACTCTTCTCTACAAATCAAAGACACTCTTTTCTTATGATATGAAAGTGAATAAAAGAGTTAACATAACAAAGACACTCTTTCCTTAAGATATGAAAGCAATTCTAAGTGTATGAAAGAGATGCAAAACCTAGCAGCTATAGGATGTATTTATAATGAATATACATCACATAGACAGCTTACATTCGGTCTGAACAAGACCTCAACCCACTAGAAACTTCCCTAAAATAATTCTTCAATCAGTCCAGGAATTTCCGTTTCTGTACATACAGAATCGTGGGCAGTAACTACAACTTTCCTTTTATAGAAAAGGAAAGTCTAGCTCCGGTTTTCTCTTCAAGAAACCTGATCTAAGAAAATGGGAAACTCAAAACAAGATCAGATTACACAGCTGGTTAGATAAAAACGAAATGGGTAACCAAACTTACCATTTTTACCTTTTTTCCAAAAATAGGAAAGCTAGACAACTTTCCTTTCAAGTTTGAATACACCAAATAGGAAACCATATTAATGTATACCAGCCGAAAATATACAATAAATAATAAAATATTTTTGTCAATTAAATATGCCAAAAATGGAATTAACAATCTCCCCCTTTGGCACTTTGATTGACAAAACATTTTATTATGAGAAAACCTGCATCAAGTGTTAGAAACCAAAGCAAATAGCTTTTTAAAGATACAAGAGTATAGAAAATACTCCCCCTGCATGAAAGCTCTCTAACACATAAAACATTTAACTTTTTTTGGACGGAAAAGCTTGCAAACCGATGAACACAACTTTTTAAACGGAAAAGTGTTAAACCACAAACAAGCAACTCCCCCTAAAACCAAAGGTCCAGAGTTGTAACAAAAAGTTCAATGAATTCAAAAAATATACTACTCCCCCTTTTTGTCTATCAAGGAGCCAAAGATAACAAAAACAAACAAGAACAAAGTCATAAATTCAAATAAACATTAATAAAAAGCAAAAGATAAAAGATTGAACCACTTATTCATCATCATTGGGTCGGAAGTATTTCATGATGCTGTCCATCTTCCTAAGAAGCAAGGCCTGACTGGTCTCCATTCTTCCCAAACGCAAGTTGAATTCTGCCATTTCTGTAGGAGCAGAAGTGGAAGTAGATCCAGCAGCAGGATCATTTGTAAGACCAGGGGAAGCAGACCGAGCCTTTCTTTGAGCTGCTTTTCCTTGAGGAGGCTTCTCAGGAATTTTGAAAGTGGTTCCAACAGCAGGCATCTCAATTGATTCATTCTCAAGAATCAATTCCTCTTGATCAGATAAAATTTTATAGATTAAGTGAGGAAAAATGAGATTGAGCCTAGGTTTCTTACCCTTTCGAAGAGAGACAATTTGCTCCCAAATCATGTCAGCCAAATCAATTTTAGCACCAATTGAAACTTTATACAAAAAGAAAGCAAGTTCATTTGAAACATTTACCGGATTGGAGCAAGGAAACCAATTGGATAGGGCAAACCTCATGAGAGCAGCATGTTGATAGGTGAGTTGAGACATATGCATGGTGTCGGAGAGTTCAATTTCATCATCACCAGAGAGATAACCGAACACCTTTTGACGATCAAACTCCACATCAGTTGGCTCAATTCCCATAGGCAAATTGAGAGCCTCAGCAACATCCTTCACAGTAAAGGAATACCAGTGTCCTCTGACAAAAACTTTGCCAAACATGAAAGAGTCCTCATCGAGAAACTCATCAGTGATGTTAGCATAAAATTCCTTCACAATTCTATCCACATACCCATCAAAACCGATCAAGGTATCTACCCATTGTCTTTCTTTCAACATGTTATACACTCCAAAAGGCTTATGAGCAATAACATTAAAATTTTTCTCCACAGTAAAATTCCTATTCTCATAGAATTTCATATCTCTAGCATGATCATTATAACAAAAATAATGAGAGTGAGGCTTGAAGTTATCAAGAGAAATACTAGAGGGCCTCTTTCTTTTCTGTGGAAGAACAGGATTAGAGACAATGGGCCTTTTTCCTTTGTCATTCTTTGGAACAGCAGGAGGCACTGGAGCAGATTCTGTAGTGACAGGCTCAGTTTCTGGTTCTTCACTCTCGGATCCAGAATCATCAACAACAGGAAGATCTTTGGGCACAAATTCTTCACTTGAATCGGACAAGCCCTCTGAATCATGATCCTCCTCACTTTCTTCTGGTTCAGAATCCGAAGAAGAGACCGAAGGGGGATTCTCCTTGAGATTTTTGGCCTTTGAAGATGAAGAAACCACCTTTTTCCCTTTGGATGCAATTCTAGGTTTAACCACTTCAGGCTTAGAAGGAGTGGAAACCTTGGACCTTGTTCGAGAACTCACCGTGGGCAAAGTCACCAAAGCTTGGTCGACATTAGGAGCACCATTCGAAGAAGAGGACTTCGACAATGTGTGATCGGATGAATGGGATTCATCATGATCACCCAACCCAGGTGTTGGAGAAGCAATAGGAGAGGCACCAACAAGAGGAGATGAGAATTTTGCCACTGATTTTCGAGCTTGGGTCTTCGATTTCTTGGCAGACTTCGTCGGAGCAGAAGACGAACCAGAAGCTCCGGTTGCTGGAGCAGGCGGCGCAGGCGGAGACACCGGTGAAGCAGACGCAGATCCACGAGTGGGCTTCTTGGATGGTTGGGCATTCTTAGTTTTGGCCATTTTTTCTTTGAAACCCTAGAACACAAAACCTCTTACACTTTGAACAATGTTAGACCTTTGAGAGAAAAATAAAAAGAGAAGAGAGAGTGGTGATCGTGGGATTATGGGAAGTTGAGAATATATAACTTTCAATTTGAAATGCCCAAATTAAAAAAAAACTGAAAAGGAAGGTAACTTCCTTACCTTTGACCCACGTGTGGAAAGAAAAAAAGGAAACCAAAGAAAGGTTTTTCAAATGTGGTCAATGTTTCCTTAAAAGAAAAAAGGAAACCATATATTCCCACAAAATCCAAGAAATAAAAACCCCACCAAATCCGAAATAGCCACCAAAAAGGAAACCAAAAATAAAATTAATTATTTAAGTACAAGTTTCCTATAAACACCAAAAAGACCAAATCTCCACAAATAAAGGAAACATTCTAAATAAATACAATTAAAACATGTTTCCAAGAAATGAAAAAAAATAAAAGGAAAAATATTTACAAGGATTCGAAAATGAATTCGAAAAAAAAATATGCCCCCCTTTTTCTTTTATTTTTTAAAAAAATGCCCCCCAAAGAAAAATTGCAAATAAGGAACAAGAGAACACACCAAGACACAAAAGCACTAATCACCACTTAAGAGCAAAAATTGTGTCTAAGAACATAATGAAACATAACAAAAAAATAACAAAATTTTTAACAAAGCTCACTTGACAACTCGATCACGAACCTCCTTTTTTTTTTTTTTTTGATTAAAAGACAGAAAAATAAAATAACCTTGATATTTTTGCTACTAGAATTCACAATGTCCATTTGTCTTTGTCCCTGATGAAAAAATCAAACTCATAAGAATAATCAGAAATTATTTTATCAAACTAATGAAGTAATAGAATGAGGTCATACCGGTTCACAGGAAAAATTGACTCCATCACCAAGAATATTAAAGCACATCAAACAGTATGTAATAGCTTTATAACACCATTTTTGAGAATAAACAAATTTTACCATAAACTGTGTCAAGCATTAGTGTGTGAAAGTGTAAGCAGGGAACATTGCCCAATTTGCGAAAAAGACTTTTTCTGATAAATTGTACCCATAGGAGACGCTGTCACACTACCTCAATGGTAGCCCTTTTCAATGGTAGCGTATCTTCTACATAACTCCTAATTACATAGTTCCAACTTACTCAGAGATGGCTTTCACACATTGAGATAGGTAGCTCTATTCATCCAATGGAGCTTGAACACACAGTTTTTTGAACAACATCATTCGAAAATGGTAGCTTACATAACACTGTTTGATGAACCTGAATATTCCTGTGAGGAGTGGACAATTTTCCTGACAAACCTGTATGACATCATAATATTACAACATTAGCAATAAAATAATGACTGAAATTCTTATAAGGTTGAAATTTTCTTCTAGGACAAAGACAAGACATTATGAACTCTAAGACAACTCAAATATCAAGGACTATGGAAAAATAAAAGCATTAAACAGTACAAACCCCTAAGGATTTCCTTAGAGAAATAAATCGGACCGAGTCAAGAGCTTTCGTAAAAATATCTGCAATTTGTTTGCTAGTTTCAACATATTCTAAGACAAGAATTTTATTTTCCACAAGCTCTCTAATAAAGTGATGACGAATGTCTATGTGCTTAGTGCGAGAGTGTTGAACAGGATTCTTAGAAATGTTTATAGCACTAGTGTTATCACAAAAGATGGTTAAAGTTTTCAAATCAAACCCATAATCCGCCATCATTTGTTTCATCCATAACAATTGGGTACAACAACTACCCGCAGCAATGTACTCAGCCTCTGCTGTGGACAGAGAGATTGAGTTTTGCTTCTTGCTATGCCATGAAACCAAATTGTTTCCAAGATAGAAACATCCACCACTAGTACTTTTTCTATCATCAGCATTACCTGCCCAATCAGCATCACTAAAGCAAACAAGGTTAGAATTAGTGTCTTTTGAAAACCAAATCCCAAAATCAATAGTGCTATTTACATAGCGAATGATTCTTTTCACATGAAAGATGGGATTCCATGGGATTAGCCTGATAACGTGCACAAACACCAACACTATAGCAAATGTCAGGACGACTAGCAGTAAGATAAAGCAAACTTCCTATCATACTTCGATACAAAGTTTGATCTACCTTTACTCCTTGATCATCTTTGCTTAATTTCAAAGTTGTGCTCATGGGAGTGTTGGTATGTTTGGCTTTCTCAAGGCCAAACTTTTTCACCAAATTCTTTGCATACTTGCTTTGAGTGACAAAAGTTCCCTCATCTGATTGCTTCACTTGAAGACCGAGAAAATAAGTGAGTTCACCTACCATACTCATTTCGAACTCCTTTTGCATTTGGGAAACAAAAACCTGCACTTCAGAGTTAGAGGTAGAGCCAAACACAATATCATCAACATATATTTGAGCAACAATCACATCAGAATTAATGTTTTTGATGAAAAGTGTTTTATCAACATTTCCTCTCTTGTAATCATGAGAAAGCAAGAATTCAGTTAGACGCTCATACCACGCACGTGGTGCTTGTTTTAGACCATACAATGCTTTGTCTAACTTATAAACATGATCAGGAAAATGTGGATCCTCAAACCCTTTAGGTTGTTCCACATACACTTCTTCTTTTAATGACCCATTCAAAAAGCGGATTTGACATCCATTTGATACAATTTAATACCAAGAATGCAAGCTATGGAAAGAAGTAACTCGATCGATTCCACCTAGCTACTGGAGCAAATGTTTCATCAAAGTCAACACCCTCAACTTGAGTGTATCCTTGGGCAACCAACCTTGCCTTGTTTCGAATGATAGTGCCAAACTCATCACTCTTATTTTTGAAGATCCACTTGGTTCCAATGATGTTCACAAACGGTGGTCTTGGAATCATTTTCCAGACTTTGTTTCGAACAAACTGATGAAGCTCATCCTGCATAGCTAAAAACCAATCTTCATCCATTAAAGCTTCTTTTACAGATTTAGGTTCTAAAGAAGAAATAAAACATAAAAATTGAATTATATTGGCATATTTTCTTCTTGTAACCATGCTCTCATCCAAGTTTCCAAGGATGAGATCTGAAGGATGATTCTTTTTAACCCTGGAGGATGGTTCCCTCTGTATTGGATCGCTGATTGAATTTAAAGGATACTCGTATTCTTTTGTTGTTGGATTTTACGTAGCAACAGATTCCCGCACAATAACCTCGACGATCGCTTCGAAGCTTCGTCAGTTCCTTTTCCTCAACGAATGTTTTTCAAGCAAATCTTCAATCTGTTCTTCTGTGGAAAACTCAGAAAAATCTTTTAGATCATCAACAACAACATTAGCAGATTCCATAATAGTTTGGGTTCTCATGTTATACACACGATATGCCCTACTATTTGTGGAATATCCTAAGAAAACACCTTCATCACTTTTAAAATCAAATTTACCAATGTAATCACGATCTCGTAGAATATAACACTTACATCCGAACACATGAAAGTGACTTACATTTGGTTTCTTACCTTTCCAGATTTCATATGGTGTTTTGTGAGTACCTAGACGCAAGAATACTCTGTTGATGGTATAGCAAGCAGTGTTAATGGCTTCGGCCCAAAGGCGCTTTGTGAGCTTCTTGCTATTCAACATTACTCTAGCCATTTCTGTTAGAGTACGATTCTTTCTTTCAACCACTCCATTTTGTGGAGGAGTTTTAGGAGCAGAAAATTCATGAGAAATACCGTTAGCTTTACAAAATTCATCATATACGGTATTTTCAAATTCCTTACCATGATCACTCCTAATCCTAACAATTTTGCCAATGTTACAATCTTTTTCAACTCGTAATTTCAAACACAGAGATTGGAAAGCTTCAAAAGTATCAGATTTTTCTCTCAAAAAATCCACCCATGAGAATCGAGAAAAATCATCAACACAAACAAAAATATACCTTTTACCATTTAAGCTTTCTACCTGGATTGGACCCATTAAGTCCATGTGCAAGAGTTCGAGAACTCTAGAAGTATTCACATCTGGGACACTCTTGTGAGAAATTTTCAGTTGCTTACCTAACTGGCATGG
This sequence comes from Cannabis sativa, assembly GCF_029168945.1. Lineage (NCBI taxonomy): Eukaryota > Viridiplantae > Streptophyta > Magnoliopsida > Rosales > Cannabaceae > Cannabis > Cannabis sativa. The sequence goes on along the minus strand of NC_083607.1, from coordinate 5,995,702 downwards.
ACCACATTTTCCCAATGACTCTTTACCTAATTTAGGTAATCCTCGAACAATCCCCGAAACGTATAATTTTTTCGCATTTTTAAAGTGAATGTGCCCAAGTTTTTCATGCCATAGGTCAGTAACATTTTCAATGACAGAATGACAAGTGGCATGCGTAGTGAGAGTATAACAATTATCACTAGATCGCAGCCCTTGTAACACAATTTCATCAAGAATATCATATACATAGCAATGATTGCTATCAAAGCTCACAGTATAACCCTGATCACAAATCTGACTAATGCTAAGTAGATTAGCTTTTAGTCCTTCAACCAACATGACATTCTTTAGTTTAGGAAGCCCTTCGAACTTGAGAGTTCCCATTCCTATGACCTTACCAGTAAGACCGTTACCAAATGTAACTTCTCCACAGTGCATTGGTCTTATGTTCACAAGAAATTCTTTTTCACCTGTCATGTGTTTGGAACAACCACTATCAAAATACCACATGTTAGAAGCAACAGTTTTAAAACAAGTAGAACCTACCAAGCATTTGTTTTTGACAACCCATTTTTGTTTTTGTAAAACATGTTTATTTCCAATGTAATTAGATTTAAACATGTTATGCATGGTTATGCATTTAGGTCGAATGTGACCTTTTACTCCACAAAAATGGCAAATAGGAATGAAACGTCTTCCTTTCCCTTTGAAATTGTCAAACTTACCGTGTACGCTTCTTTCGTAGCAACAGAGTGCTTTCTTGTCGAGACGAAACCTGCGAGGTAGAAACAGTTCTTCCGTAAACAAAACTATTAGTGGTATTAGACACGAGTTGATTTGGAACATAACCCACCTCAAAGATGATTGGTTTGGCCGCATTTTTGAATTTTTTCAAAGATGGTGGAACTGGATTTAACATTTTAACATTCTTTTTAATGTTATCAATTTCCTTGGTTAAAGAAATAATTTTTGATTCTTTTAAAGACAATTCAGATTCACAACATTTGAGTTTATCTTCCAACTCATTAATGTTGTTACACAAAATTTTATTATCTTTAACCAGGGAGCGATTTTCAGCACTAGTTTCCAACCACTTACCAAACATTACCTTGTAGGATTCAATCATGGAATCCTCATCAATTTCTGACTCATCTGATTCGGATATGGATTCTTCCTTGTTGTCATTGATCAGGATATTGTTCAAGCAAATGCTTTTTCCTTTTTCCTGCAAATTTCTTGACAAAACACTTGTTAGGACAACTTTTTCTTTTTCATCCTCACTACTCTCAGAATCATCACTCCAAGTAACATTCAATCCCTTTTTATTTTTCTTTAAGGTATTAGCACATTCGGATTGAGTGTGACCAAAACCTTCACATTCTCTCGCATTTAATACCCTTTTTATTGTTAGATGGAAAAGGTTTGTAGGGAATGTTACCGTAAATGTTACCTTTTGGGTTCTTTGAAAAGAACTTTTTATTTCCACCAGATTTCATGAATTTTTGGAAATTTTTTGCCAATAGAACCATTTCATCATTATTTTCATCATCAGAAACAATATTTTCAGAAGCATTAAAGGCAATACCTTTGCTTTTCTCATTTGAGAGATTTTGCTTACTCTTTTTCTTGATTTGTTGATTCAACTCAAAGGTTCTTAAAGATCCCATGAGTTCCTCAACCTTCATTTTGCCAAAATCTTTTGCCTCTTCCATTGCAAGCAATTTTGTATCAAACTCCGTCGGGAAGAACTCGAAAAATTTTTCGAACAAAGACAGATTCATCTAGTTTTTCTCCCAAGGCAAAAAACTCATTAGAAATATCGCATAATCTTTCATAGAAATCATTTAAAGTTTCATATACGACATTCTCAATTCATCAAATCTAGTTTGAAGCATGGTAAATCGTGATCTCTTTACATCGGCGGTACCTTCAAATTGAATTTGAAGGATTTCCCATGCTTCTTTTGCGGATTCACAAGATGAGATTAATTTAATAAAACCTTCACCAACACCATTAAAAATAGCATGTAAAGCCTTATTATTATAACCGCACGCTTTTTCATCTTCAGTGGTCCAACTGAGTTCAGATTTTACCTGAGTATTACCTTTTTCATCATTTTCAGTAGGTTGAGACCAACCTGTAAGAATAGCTCTCCATGCTTTCTCATCTTGCGAGTTGATGAAAGCTCTCATCCTGACCTTCCAATAAGGATAATTCGACTCATTCAATAGAGGAGGTCTAGAGATGGAACTTCCTTCTGCAAACAAAGACATCTCACACAAAACAAGTTAAACGGAATAACCTCAAGATCTCACTAAGAATTTAGTGACTTGCTCTGATACCAATTGAAATTCCGTATTTTAATATTCCCAGTTTTATTATTTAATTAAATGATTAATTAAATGCGGAATAATAAACCGGTATCGAAAACGATTTTACGTAGTTACGTAATGCGACTCGTAACTTCGCAGAAACCTTAAAAACAAACAGTGCATAAAAGTAAAAACACACAAGATTTTTGTACGTGGTTTCAACAATCCTTTCAGATTGTTACTAGTCCACGGGGCCACGCCTAGAGATAAGATTCATTAGATCGGTATCAAAAATACAAAGTAATTGACTTATGCATAAATAGACTCCCTCTTATTGTATGCCGCAAGCTTGAGGTATTCCACCTACTAACCGAATCTTGATAAAACTCCAAGTGCTCGAACTTCCTTCGATCACCTTGAAGAGTGCTTGAATCCTCCCGATTCAAGGCTTAAAGGCTATCTCCCGAAAGCCTATACAACCATCTCCCGAAGGTTGTGTGCTTGTATCCTCCCGATGCAAGACTTCAAAAGCAATCTCCCGAAAGCTTGTAAATACCCTTCTCCCGAAGGTGCACTGATGTTCTTCTTCGTTGTAGACTTGAATACAGACTCAAGACAATACAAACGACAAATAAACAGAGTAAGAGTAGAACAACTCTTCTCTACAAATCAAAGACACTCTTTTCTTATGATATGAAAGTGAATAAAAGAGTTAACATAACAAAGACACTCTTTCCTTAAGATATGAAAGCAATTCTAAGTGTATGAAAGAGATGCAAAACCTAGCAGCTATAGGATGTATTTATAATGAATATACATCACATAGACAGCTTACATTCGGTCTGAACAAGACCTCAACCCACTAGAAACTTCCCTAAAATAATTCTTCAATCAGTCCAGGAATTTCCGTTTCTGTACATACAGAATCGTGGGCAGTAACTACAACTTTCCTTTTATAGAAAAGGAAAGTCTAGCTCCGGTTTTCTCTTCAAGAAACCTGATCTAAGAAAATGGGAAACTCAACACAAGATCAGATTACACAGCTGGTTAGATAAAAACGAAATGGGTAACCAAACTTACCATTTTTACCTTTTTTCCAAAAATAGGAAAGCTAGACAACTTTCCTTTCAAGTTTGAATACACCAAATAGGAAACCATATTAATGTATACCAGCCGAAAATATACAATAAATAATAAAATATTTTTGTCAATTAAATATGCCAAAAATGGAATTAACAGTTTCCCTTCAAAAAAATAAAATAAAATAATATGGTTTTGTTTTATAAATTTAGAGAGAAATACTTAGATCATCTCCAATCATGATACTAAATTTGGTATCACACTATGACACTAATATTAAATTTAGTGTCAAAAACTTATTCTATAGCACCAAAAATTACACTAAAAGGAATATTTTTTATTATTATATTTTGTTTTTAATAAAATATAGTATTCTTTTAAAGTTATTGCTCTTCATTTGATGTGTTTAGCATGTTTAATTTTAATTTTTCAATGTATGTTAAAGTTTGTAATGCTTTTATTGTGTAATGTATGTGATATTTAGTGTGCTTAATTTTAACTCTTTAATGTATATTTATATTTATAATGTTTGTATTGTGTAATATTAAAAAAATATACAAAAATTTAATAATATTTTATTTAAAATTATAATTAAAATATTAATAATTTATGGTATTCACAATTTAAGCTCCACATAATAAATTAAATTCTAGATTTTATAAATATAAATAATTAACATAAATGTATACAAAATATTATTATATATAATAATAAAAAAAAAGATGTTGTTAGGGGTGTTCATAAAATACGAAATCTAATTCAATCTACGATCCAATCAATCTAATCCGCAAAGTGTGGATATCCGCACTTCTGTAGATTGGATTAGAATAAAAAATTAAAAATTCGTACTTGCGCGGATTGGATGTTGATTGACATATAAAAGTTAACGATCAAATTCAATCCACAAATATTTATATATATTTAAAATATATATAATTAGTATTTTAATGATAAAAAACAATAATTTAAAATTTAATACATATGATACAAATATATTTTAAAATATAGTAGATCAAATATAGATTTTATTCTTATTTATCAAAAAAATATAATTTAAAACAGAATTCAACATTTTTTTATACATATATATATATTTTTTTTCTTTTTGCTTTAAATTTTTATGTTTTGTTTTAGATATTTTAGTTTGTTGTTGAAATATAAAACAACAATAATTTATTTTATTTTTTTGTTAGTAATGTGAAAAAATATAGTTTTTAATAAATATTAAATAATTTAATATTAAAAAGTAACTAATCTAAAATAACCGATCAAATTCGTACTTTTGTAGATTGGATTTGAGTGGATATGCGGATTGAATTAGATCTAAAATATGAAATCTGCACTTAGTGCGAATCGAATGCACTATGAGTAAAATTGTACATGTCGAATTAGATGAACACTCTTAAATATCGTGTATGCTATAGTGTATGCCATATATATTGTGCACACTGTAGCACGCATGACAAAATGGTCTGATGTTTGCAATGTCGTTGCAACAAAGTAGAGCGACAAAAGATGAAATGCAATCTCGTTGAAGATACTCTTACTAAGTTAGTATTGCACAATCCAATTTTTATATTATTTCTCAATTATGTCAATATGATAATCACATATGTTTTTTTTATATTTTTTTTTTTTATTCATAGTGTTTTAAATTGTATGCAATATACTATCCTCATGTTTTATAAATTCTAATGGCTAGAGTTATTTTTTTATATGGTTAGAATTTATTTATTCAATACATATTCTTTAATTTAGTTTCGGGTTATTTTGAATGGATTAATGTGAGGAGAGGAAAGCTAATCTCAATGATTACCCTATTTGTTATAAAGTTTTAGATTTTTTAAGTCATTTAATACTTTTACTGTAGTATTCTAACTACCCTAAAAATGTGTAATGTTAATCCCTTCATAAAAAAATGGAATTCAAACATTTTATTTAAACATTTGATGAGAATTTTTATCAAATAAAAAGTCAAATAATAAATTTAAATAAAACCAAAAAAAAATTATTTATTTTGAAAGAAAAAATATAACGTCTATAAAAAATTCATATAACATTTATTTATACTTATTCACGCTATAATAATTTTACATTAATAAATATAAAAATATTGTATCAAAATATATGTGAACTATTATTCATTTTAATTAATCACAAATACAATAAAATTAAATTTATTAATTAATAAATCTATATGTTTTACAAATAATAATTTTATTCTATCTATAATTAACTTAAAAGAAATATAATAATTATTATTATTTTATTTTATTTTACTATTCTAAAATAGTATATAAGATTTATCTGCTCAATCAAACACTATAATTTAATTAACAATAGTCTAATTAAATATTACCATGAATAACTAAACACAGTAATAAGTTTACAGATAATTATATTCTCCTTCATAATATTTTTCTTAATCAGATTATTTTGAATCCCTTATACCAAACGTTTTCTTAAGGATTACATTTAGGAAGTGTGATTAAAGATGCATGTATTCTCCAAGATAGAGTATGAAGTGATTTTTTTATTATATATATATATATATACTAGAAGAAAATTACGTGCAAGGCACGTATATTTAGTTTTATGTTATGTGTTCAATAATTTAATTAAGAAAAATTCAATAAATAATCATATAATTTAAAATGATTTAAAAACTAATTTTAATTAATGTGTGGGGTTATTTGAAAATCAATAGTGAAAAGTCAAATTTAAAATTTGCAGAAAGAGAAGAGGAAAATGGAGATTAGCTTGAAATATGTAATGACCGCTCTAATAATTTGGATTAGTAAAGGCAATTAGCACTAATTTTTATTATTTTATTATTATTTGTGAATTTATTTAATTGTGGACCCCAATATTTAGAAATAAATATTAGAGTTATAATTTCTCAATTCCGGAGATTTTATTAAACTCTAGGGGTATTATTTAGTTTATATGTGGAATATAATATTTTTGTAATTTTTGTTCGGCGACAACGAAAAATGCGATGGATGGCTAGATTGATCACATGGGTAAGTTTAGAACCTTATTTCATAGTGGGAAATATTTTAGAGAAAATATTTTATCGGGATTGAGCGGGGTTATGGAATTGACCATTTTACCCCTAGCTTTAGAATTCACCATGTTTTAACCTTAAGGGCTTTTTAGTCTTTTCTTATTTGATGAGGGGTAGGTGGCTGCCCTTAGTAATGACACCTTGCAAGTTGATTTTCAGCAAAGGATTAGTTAAAAATCCTTTTGTCTCATTTGAAGAAAAATCAAGAAAAAGAAAAAAATTGGAATTTTAGTTTTCTCTTGAACCTCTCTCTCTCTTGCTTTCGGCTGGGACAAACCAAGGGGGTTTGCTGTTGATTTTTGAGTTTCAGCAAGGAATCCAAAGGGAAAAATCAAACTAAGGTAAGTTTCAATGAAACCCTTCTTAGTTTCAAGCTTTTTAGTTAGGTTCAAATGGTGATTTTGAAATTGATGGGCTGTTAGGTTTAGTTAGGTTTAGGGTTCGAATTTTAGAGTCCTTTTAGGTTGATTTTAACTCCTTGCAGCTGATTTTAATTGGTGTTAATGGTTCTATGCAATTTTGAGCTTTGAATTCAAAGCTTTGGGCTTTAATGGCAACTTGGGTTTTGATGGCTTGTTCTGTGAATTACTGGTTGAAAATTATTGTTTATGCCCTAATTAGGTACTCTGGAAGGTTTCATTGCATTTGGTGGAAGATTGGGCATTGAATGAAAGGTTTTGGGAAACCTGGTGCAAACCGGCTAGCCGGTTTGCAAACCTGGCCATTGTGGCCGTTTTGCGGTGGTTCCGGGCCTTTCATTTTCTCAATTTTTGCCATTTCGATGCCTCGGTTGGGTGTTTCCCCATTTCCAGAGTTAGAATAACCCATTAAGAGTATAGCAGAACCTAGGGTTTTGGTTTTGGGTTTCCCGGGATTAGGGTTTTGAATCATGTAACTTACCCGGTTTCAAAATGTGATTAGGGCATCCATCTAGCACGAGATTTCCGTTCACGTCGGCCAGCACGTTTGAATTCGGAAAACAGGTAAGAACTGAATATAACGTGTGATATAAATATCTGGGTGTATGTATATGTATGATATATATATATGCATGTTGTGTGTATCCTTGTTTGTGTTTGGGTGATATCATAGCGACACAACCATTCTGTCGGTTCAGCAGTACAGGCATCGTACTGGTTAAGAGTGTTATTCACCCTGGAAAGTATGTTTTGGTACTATCATAGCGACACAACCATTGTGTCGGTTCGGCGATACGAGCATCGTACTGGTTAAGAGTGATATCATGGCCAATCATACTTTTGGATGCTATTGATGCTATCATAGCGGCACAAACATAGTGCCGGTTCTACAGCACGATTATAGTGCTAGTAGGAGTGATATCATGGTCAGTAGCACAAGCAGTTAGAACGTTCTTGCTCATCTGTTAAGCCATATAGATAGGTGTATGGGCGCCTATTTACAGGTCGGAATTTATGTGATATGTTATATGCATTTCTTACTGAGTCTGTCGACTCACAGTTTCTACTTTCATGTGTAGGTAAAGGAAAGGCGAAGGCTGAACAGGAGTGAACCTGAGCTCGGGTGAGATTGTACATGTCAAAGCAGCGCGACTTGGAGTGTTCGGTCTCGGGACATCTGGGGATTTGTATTTTGGTAGTCGCTGTGCGACCTGTAATAAATGTATATTTTGAAAAGTTAATTTTACAAAGTTTAAAATCGGGATCCCGGCACTTGTAAATATTTTATTAAATTACAAAGTTTAGTATCTAATGCAAAAGTTTTAATTTGACACGTTTTTCGAGAAATTTCTTTGATTAGCAAAGATTACACAATATTTGAAAAAGCACTGTAGCGTGCCTTAACATTAGGGCGTTACAATTTTGGTATCAGAGTCGCCAGGTTTGTTTACCGAAGCTTGCTAAGACATGTACAATCTTCATCAGAGAAAGCTCGGTTCACGGTTCAGTAAGCCTGTACTTGTTTAGTACTTTAATTAAATGAGAATGAGAAAGTATGTTAGGAAGCATATTAGATTTTAATTAAATATATTTCTTTAAAAAGAAAAGAAAGTGCATTGCCTTAAAATCCATAAGTGCGGTAGTAAGTATGTAAATAGGCCGTTGCCTGACCAAGGTGACTTACTAACCGACAGGCTAGTCTTATAGAATGGACACCTGGTGCATTATGGAGAGTCAAAATAAAGTGGCCAAGGCTAGTAACGGTTGGAGAGAATGGAGTTCAAGTTGTCCCCGTAACCAAGGTGAAATCCCTTGGAGGGCTTCCGACGGGAGTGATGGTTATCCGTCACAGGCTCCGTTGGATTTGGAGCAAAGGTTTGCAAAAATGGAAGAAGAGATTCAGAGGTTGAAACAGCAGAGGTCTCCTGTAGTATCTTTACCACATATGCCAATCATTTTTGATTCGGTATTACCAGCAAAGCATGGAATAGCTGGTAATCAAGTGGAACCATTACATGGAAAGATTTGGATCCAAGAACCTTCAGACTTTCAGGGAGGTTCAAATATGAAGAATGCTTCTTGGGCTGAAAGCCCTGAGGAAATTATTATGAGACCTCACGAGATTATGGTAGAGGGTCAGAATATTACCTGCCTGAATCCAGATTATGGTGAAAGTGGCAGGAGCTCCATGATTGAGCAAAAGAGGAAACCTACGTCATCAGTGGTGGGTTTAAGAAAGAACAAGCGGTTCCGAAGGTTTCAAGGCAAGGGAGGACGTCAGGGTTATTCTTACCCTGAGTGCCCACGTTGCATGAAACACCATCCCGGAGAATGCAACCGAAAGGTATGTTTTCAATGTGGCAAGGTTGGGCATTTTAAGAAAGATTGCCCACAGGTGGGGAAAGAAGAACAAGAGCAGAAAGCGGTATTTGTTCCTACCCCGGTGAATGCTAATGCTCAAACTGATGATGCAGCAAGCCCTTCTGTAGTGGCAGGTCAGTTCCCTGTAAACGACTTCTTTTATATCGTGTTGTTTGATTAGGAAGCTACATGTTCGTATGTAGCTATGAGAATAATTCATTTTTGAGTAGGCCTTGGGATATTTTAGAAAGAGGGTTTGGAACCCTAATGCCTAGTGGGGAATTGGTTATCTCTAATAGGCGCATTAGGTCTATGCCGATTAGGATCGAAGATAGGGAATTGAGCGCTGACCTCATAGAATTGGAATTAACTGAGTTTGACATTATACTGGGAATGGATTTTTGTCCAAGTATTCGGCCAGTATAGATTGTAAGCGGAGAAGAGTTATTTTTCAGCTAATAGGTGAAGATCCATTTGTCTATGTTGGATCGGTTCAGGGGTCTCGGATCCCGGTTATTTCTGTGCTAAGAGCTAGGGATTTACTATGCAATGGTTGTGTAGGATTTCTAGCGGTAGTATTTGACTCCAGCAGACCTGAAACATTTGGGCCTGAGGTAGTCCGGGTGGTGAAAGATTTTCTTGATGTGTTTCCCGAGGAGTTGCCGGGATTGCCGCCACAGCGAGAGATTGACTTTGTTATTGATTTGGCACCTGGAGTCGAACCTGTTTCTAAAGCTCCATATAGGATGGCTCCAGCAGAACTCAAGGAGCTTAAGTTGCAACTTCAGGGGATGCTGGACATTGGGTTTATTCGACCCAGTGTATCGCCCTGGGGAGCTCCGGTTCTCTTTGTGAAAAAGAAAGATGGTTCCCTCAGAATGTGTATTGATTATCGGGAACTTAACAAGCTGACGATTAAGAATAAGTACCCGTTGCCCAGAATCGACGATTTGTTCGATCAGCTTCAGGGAAAGACTGTGTTTTCAAAGATTGATTTACGGTCAGGTTATCACCAACTCAGAATTCGGGAGGAGGACATACCGAAGACTGCTTTTAGAACCAGATATGGGCACTATGAGTTTCTGGTAATGTCATTCGGATTGACTAATGCTCCTGCGGCCTTTATGGATCTTATGAATAGGGTATTCAAGGATTTCCTCGATAACTGCATTATAGTGTTTATCGATGACATCCTTGTATACTCTCAGTCAGAAGAGGAGCACGAGCATCATCTTCGAATGGTATTACAGCGACTTAGAGATCACAAGTTGTATGCCAAATTCAAAAAGTGCGAATTCTGGTTGTCCGAGGTGTCCTTTCTGGGTCATATTGTTGGGAAGAATGGAATTATGGTCGATCCAAACAAGGTAGAATCAGTGAAGAATTGGCCGAGGCCCAAATCTGTGACGGAAGTTCGAAGTTTTCTCGGGTTAGCAGGGTATTATCGAGGTTTCGTCGAAGGATTTTCTAAACTTTCTATGCCCCTAACCGAATTGACCAAGAAAAATCATAGATTTGTGTGGTCAGATAAGTGTGAGTCAAGCTTTTAGGAGTTGAAGCAGCGTTTGATAACAACTCCGGTGTTAGCTTTGCCATCAGATCAAGAGAAATTTGTTGTGTATTGTGATGCATCCAGACAGGGTCTGAGATGTGTTCTGATGCAAGCTAACAGAGTCATAGCCTATGCCTCTCGTCAACTGAAAGATTATGAGCAGCGCTATCCAACTCTTGATTTAGAGCTCGCTGCTGTGGTTTTTGCTTTGAAGATATGGCGACATTATCTTTACGGTGAAAAGTGTGAGAATTATGTTGATCATAAAAGTCTCAAATACTTTTTCACCCAAAAAGATTTGAATATGAGGCAGAGAATGGAGCTGGTTAAGGACTACGATTGTGAAATTTTGTGTCACCCCGGGAAAGCCAATGTTGTAGCCGATGCTCTAAGCAGAAAAGGTCCCGGCGAATTTGTACCACAGTTATGATAGCCCCTCAACTAGCCTCGGAAATGGTTAGTGCAGGGATTGAGTTCATGGTCGGGAAATTATATAATGTAACACTCCAATCTGATCTGTTGGAGAGAATCAGAAAGGCACAACTGGAAGATCCCGAGCTAGTTAAAGTTCAAGACGAAGTATTGGCTGGTCGGCCTAGAGGCTTTTCAGTCTCGAGCGGTGGGATGTTGTTATATAAAGCTCGAGTTTGTGTTCCTAGTGTTGATGAGCTTAAGAAAGAGATACTTGATGAAGCTCACACCACGCCTTATTCATTGCATCCGGGAACCACCAAAATGTATCAGGATTTGAAACCCTACTTCTGGTGGTATGGGATGAAAAGAGATGTGGTGGACTATGTGTCCAAGTGTTTAACTCCGCTGCCAGATTAAGGCTGAACATCAGAGGCCGGCAGGATTATTGCAACCTTTAGTCCTTCCAGAATGGAAGTGGGAGGACATTGCAATGGACTTTGTAACTGGTTTGCCTAGAACTACGGGGATGTATGATTCAGTATGGGTCATCGTGAACAGATTCACAAAGTCGGCTCACTTTCTACCAGTGAAAGTTACCTATTCAGTGGATCAGTATGCTGAATTGTATGTGAAGGAGATAGTTCGTCTCCATGGAGCCCCTAAATCTATTGTATCAGATAGGGATCCAAAGTTCACATCGAAGTTTTGGGTGAGTCTTTAGAAGGCTATGGGTACCAAGTTAAAGTTTAGTACAACCTTTCACCCTCAGACTGATGGTCAGTCAGAAAGAACTATCCAGATTTTGGAAAACTTATTGCAAGCCTGTGCTATGAACTTTGAGGGTTTTTAGAGTAAGTACTTGCCTTTAATTGAATTCTCCTACAACAATAGCTACCAGAGTACAATAGGGATGGCTCCCTATGAAATGTTATATGGTAGAAAATGTCGTTCTCCTATTCATTGGGACGAGACAGGAGAAAGGAAGTACTTGGGTCCAGAGTTAGTGCAGAGGACCAATGAAGCTATTGATAAGATCAAGGCTCCGATGCTTGCTGCTCAAAGCAGGCAGAAAAGTTATGCTGATCCGAAGCGTAGAGATGTTACATTTCAGGCAGGAGAACATGTTTTCCTGCGGGTTTCACCAATGAAGGGTATTAGACGCTTCGGGAAGAAGGGTAAGTTAAGCCCTAGGTTCATTGGGCCATTTCAGATACTCGAGAAGGTCGGACAGGTAGCATATCGGCTAGCAGCGTTATTGGTTGTTCATAACGTATTTCACATATCTATGTTGAGGAAATACGTATCAGACCCGACCATGTCTTGAGTTATGAAGCCCTTGAACTGCAACTAGATTTATTCTATGAGGAGCAACCTGTACAGATTTTGGATAAAAAGGAAAAAGTTCTTCGGAATAAGACTATTGGACTGGTTAAAGTACTCTGGAGGAATAGAAAGGTGGAAGAAGCCACCTGAGAATCGGAGTCGGATATAAGGACTCAACATCCAGAGCTATTCAAGTTAGATTTCGGGGACGAAATCCTTTTAACGGGGGGATAATTGTAATGACCGCTCTAATAATTTGGATTAGTAAAGGCAATTAGCACTAATTTTTATTATTTTATTATTATTTGTGAATTTATTTAATTGTGGACCCCAATATTTAGAAATAAATATTAGAGTTATAATTTCTCAATTCCGGAGATTTTATTAAACTCTAGGGGTATTATTTAGTTTATATGTGGAATATAATATTTTTGTAATTTTTGTTCGGCGACAACGAAAAATGCGATGGATGGCTAGATTGATCACATGGGTAAGTTTAGAACCTTATTTCATAGTGGGAAATATTTTAGAGAAAATATTTTATCGGGATTGAGCGGGGTTATGGAATTGACCATTTTACCCCTAGCTTTAGAATTCACCATGTTTTAACCTTAAGGGCTTTTTAGTCTTTTCTTATTTGATGAGGGGTAGGTGGCTGCCCTTAGTAATGACACCTTGCAAGTTGATTTTCAGCAAAGGATTAGTTAAAAATCCTTTTGTCTCATTTGAAGAAAAATCAAGAAAAAGAAAAAAATTGGAATTTTAGTTTTCTCTTGAACCTCTCTCTCTCTTGCTTTCGGCTGGGACAAACCAAGGGGGTTTGCTGTTGATTTTTGAGTTTCAGCAAGGAATCCAAAGGGAAAAATCAAACTAAGGTAAGTTTCAATGAAACCCTTCTTAGTTTCAAGCTTTTTAGTTAGGTTCAAATGGTGATTTTGAAATTGATGGGCTGTTAGGTTTAGTTAGGTTTAGGGTTCGAATTTTAGAGTCCTTTTAGGTTGATTTTAACTCCTTGCAGCTGATTTTAATTGGTGTTAATGGTTCTATGCAATTTTGAGCTTTGAATTCAAAGCTTTGGGCTTTAATGGCAACTTGGGTTTTGATGGCTTGTTCTGTGAATTACTGGTTGAAAATTATTGTTTATGCCCTAATTAGGTACTCTGGAAGGTTTCATTGCATTTGGTGGAAGATTGGGCATTGAATGAAAGGTTTTGGGAAACCTGGTGCAAACCGGCTAGCCGTTTTGCAGGGCCATAAAAACTGGCCATTGTTTGCGGTGGTTCCCCGGGCCTTTCATTTTCTCAATTTTTGCCATTTCGATGCCTCGGTTGGGTGTTTCCCCATTTCCAGAGTTAGAATAACCCATTAAGAGTATAGCAGAACCTAGGGTTTTGGTTTTGGGTTTCCCGGGATTAGGGTTTTGAATCATGTAACTTACCCGGTTTCAAAATGTGATTAGGGCATCCATCTAGCACGAGATTTCCGTTCAGGTCGGCCAGCACGTTTGAATTTGAAAAACAGGTAAGAACTGAATATAACGTGTGATATAAATATCTGGGTGTATGTATATGTATGATATATATATGCATGCTGTGTGTATCCTTGTTTGTGTTTGGGTGATATCATAGCGACACAGCCATTGTGTCGGTTCAGCAGTACAGGCATCGTACTGGTTAAGAGTGTTATTCACCCTGGAAAGTATGTTTTGGTACTATCATAGCGACACAACCATTGTGTCGGTTCAGCAGTACAGGCATCGTACTGGTTAAGAGTGATATCATGGCCAATCATACTTTTGGATGCTATTGATGCTATCATAGCGGCACAAACATAGTGCCGGTTCTACAGCACGATTATAGTGCTAGTAGGAGTGATATCATGGTCGCAGCATGCGATTAGAACGTTCTTGCTCATCTGTTAAGCCCTATAGATAGGTGTATGGGCGCCTATTTACAGGTCGGAATTTATGTGATATGTTATATGCATTTCTTACTGAGTCTGTCGACTCACAGTTTCTACTTTCATGTGTAGGTAAAGGAAAGGCGAAGGCTGAACAGGAGTGAACCTGAGCTCGGGTGAGATTGTACATGTCAAAGCAGCGCGACTTGGAGTGTTCGGTCTCGGGACATCTGGGGATTAGTATTTTGGTAGTCGCTGTGCGACCTGTAATAAATGTATATTTTGAAAAGTTAATTTTACAAAGTTTAAAATCGGGATCCCGGCACTTGTAAATATTTTTTAAATTACAAAGTTTAGTATCTAATGCAAAAGTTTTAATTTGACACGTTTTTCGAGAAATTTCTTTGATTAGCAAAGATTGCACAATATTTGAAAAAGCACTGTAGCGTGCCTTAACATTAGGGCGTTACAAAATATATTTAAAAAATAATAATGCTACACACTTACTATGGACACTTAACTCGAGCCGGTAATAATAAAATTATAAAGAATAAGGGTAGCAGGCATATAGCTGGACATATGAAAGAAATAATATAAAAAACAAGAAATATGATAGCTTCCAAATAATATTATAACAAAGCAATGCTCTCCAAATTTATCTTAATATCATTCTTCTCTTGAAGCCTCTCATCAATCTCATAGCACTCCATGATAGATTCAACAAAATATATGTGTTTATGTATATTTAGATTCAACAAAATATATGTGTTTATGTATATTTATTTTGAGCAAATCAGTAAACATATATTTTCAACAAATTAACCCGATAAACTCAAGATCCACACATATATATATAGCTAAGTATTCAAATACAATTGTAAAATCTAAACTTAAAACAAAATCAAATGGACAATTCATGCTCAACTAATAAAGCTATATATATACTGTTATGATTACATCAACCCAAATATTCTTACTTGCTATAACCGAATTATAAAAATTAAAAAGTATAATTTGAGATATATAGACTAAAATCATCCAAATAAACAAATAAATTAGTTACACATAGAATTATAAATGATACTTTTTTTCGAGTGTGTTTGAAGCTTATGTGAAATTTTTTGGATCTCTTCACTACTATTTTTTATCTCTATTTTTTTTTTTTATAAATATATATGTATATAGAAAATTTATATTAAAAAAATAAAAAAATATACGTACATATATTTTATTGTTGTTAATTAAATTCAAAATAGTATAGTAATAGAGAAAATTTAGAAATTAGAGCTTTTATTATGAATTTTTATTTATTTAAAATAATTAACTTTAATAAAAAAAAATTAGAAAAAATGAGAACGTATAAGATTAGGTATATATATTTTATTGGTTTTAATTAAATTCAAAATAGGATAGTAAATTTATGGTTTAAATAATATCACATGAGAACAATATATAATATTGTATATATATAAATAATATCAGTTCAAATATCAAATATCAGTTTAAATTTTTATTTTATTATTTTATTATATATATATAATATTTTATTATTTTATTAAATATAAATAAAAAGTCACACCCATGAATTTCTCATAAACCAAGAATTTAGTTATATAGGCACACTTTATATAGAATATATATATATATATATCTTTATATATTAAAAGTGTCTATCTAACGACATTTCTTGGTTTAACAGAATATACTTAAAAATAAAAAGAATATTCTGTTAAATTTAACGTTTGATCTCCCGTTAATAAATAAACCCAATAATTAAACCCAAAAAATTAAACAATCTTTTAAATATTAATAATCTTTTTTTAAATTAAAAAAATCACCTTAACCATATATCTCTCTAACAAACCTATCTTGGGAGAATATTAATAATTTTTTTATTTATTTTTTAAAAAAATCTTTATTTTTTTTATTCCGATGCATAATGTGATGTTATTCTTTTTAATTGCTTTATTAATTTCTTTTCTATTCTAATGTGAATAAATTTTTGGCAATAGAGTCATCAAATGTAGTCCAAGTGTTGCACTCCATAATCTATATATCTATCTATAATATAGGTCAATACTCTTTTTTTTAACCTATTGATTATACACGTATAATTATTAATTTTAATTGATGATAAAATTTAACTTTTCTATTTTTCTATTATATAAGGATAACTATTTTTTTTATTGTTATTATTTTTTTCACTATGATGTTTGTAGATATTTTTTTTGACTAAATAATTATTAAATATTAAATAGATTAATTAAAAATATCTAAATCATATACTATTTAAATTTAAATTTGATTAGATTTAATTATGTATCTACTTTCTCATTATTTGTAATTGTTCTAAATCTGATCGTGCAAACTCATATATTAAACACAATACTCCACCTTGAAACCGTTCTCTGTTTTTTTTTCTTTCTTATTGGTTGGTGTTAATTCGGCCCGATGATTCAAGTGTCATGGTTTAGCAGAAATACCACTTCTATCTTTGTGTGATTGCAGATATATCACTTCTGTCATTGACCCACTTTTTAGCTTTATAAATGCAGATGTTCATATAATATTAACACTTTACAGAATATTTATAGATATAAACTTACATTACAATGCCCTGTTAAAAATAAAACTAAATAGAATAATCTACTACTCCAATAATAAATTTATTTACAATTTTATAATTACACTAATATTATTTTTAATACATTATTAAATGATATTTCAAATATAAATATTTAATTTTTTCAAACAAAAAATTTGAAATCTTTAAAAATAAAATATATTCAAAATCTTAAAAAGACTAAAATTTTAAATAAAACTATTAATACGTGGCTCGGCACGTACATTCACCTAGTATATAACAAAAGTATCAATTTTCTTTGTATTTTGATGGAAGATGTATCTTAACTAGGGTATTTTTAAAAGGAATTAAAAATATACTTTTTTCACAATTTACCATATTTAAAATTAATTATAAAAATACTGATAAAAGTTTGTTATAACTTTTTTATTTAATCTGTAAATATTATTTACAAAATTTGCTTATATGGTTATAAATTTATAAATTTTAGTTATGAATTTGTAAACTTAATTTACCACAATTAAAATTTGTAAATTTTTGTTATCAAAAAAATAAACATCACAATTACTATTTTATTTCTTATATTTTTTGTAATTTTAATCATATTTTGGATTTTTAGTATTTTTTTAATTCAAGTAAAATGTGCCTTTGAACCTTGGATCCCTGGTCATAATACTTTCCTCCCAACAAGATACATTGGTTCTTCAAACAATGTTGTAGCTAATTTCATTACGGAGAACAGGTAGTGGAATGTTCCCATGTTGCAAGAGGTTTTTTGTCTGATTGATGTTGAGAAGATCCTCACTATACCATTGAGCTACTTCAGCCCCAATGATAAACTTATCTGGCATCATCACAACTCTAGTATTTATACGGTACAAAGTGGCTATCATTTTGCGACCTCTCTTGAAGATGAAGACCTTGGCTCTAGCTCCTCGACATCCCAGTCATGGTGGAAATTCTTTTGGTCCCTACAAATCCCACAAAAAGTCAAAATCTTTGCTTGGCGAGTCATTCATGACGCTTTACCAGTGGCTATTTCACTTGTTCGAAGGAAGATCATTACCGATTCGACTTGTTCCATCTGTAGACAAGCTTGGGAATCAACGGGACATGCTCTTTTTAGTTGTAAATATGCCAAGGCTGTTTGGAGAGCTCAAAACTTTACGTTCAATTGGAACGTATGTACATCGATGCGTAGTGGTGATTACTTGTTACATCTTTGAACCACATACACAAAATTGGAGATGGAACAAATTTTTTGTACAATGTGGGCCATTTGGACGGAACGAAACAAAGTGGTTCATGGTTTAAAAGCACAAATAGCTCAGAATTTAGCCACCTTTGCCTCTGTTTGGATTCAGAATTATCGAGTTGCTCAACATCAGCACCCTGCTTCGACTACTTCTGCACCAGCACCGTGCAAATCCTGCTCTATCTCAACTGTGGTCTCCTCCAGCTCCAGGCGGCCTTAAACTGAATGTAGATGCGACTGTCAATTCCTCAATGAATACAATTGGTGTGGGGGCTGTTATTAGAGATTCTAATGGACACGTTGTGGCTGCTATATCAATGCCAATTGTAGGTAACTTCAAATTCCATGAAATGGAAGCCAAAGCACTCTTCCACAGTCTCAATTGGGCTATTCAACAACAGATACCGGTTATACAAGTTGAGATAGATGCACTCATGGTGACAAATGCATTGACAGCTCCTTTCAATCCAAATTCCTCTTTTTCAAATTTAATGGTTGATGTTATTAGTCTTTTATCCTTTTTCCCTAATGTACATGTTTCACATGTTAAACGTTTTGCAAATGAAGCGGCTCATGGTCTTGCTAAGTTTGCATTAGGGGTGGATGAGACTTGTTCTATGTTGGAGGCTATTCCTTCACCTATTTACTCTGTTATTGTAAACGAATCATTGTTTGTTTAATAATAACAAGTATTATCTCAAAAAAAAAAGTATTTTGATAATTCCCTTAAAGCCGCAAAAGTACATGAATATCAACCAATTATATAATTTTTTTATTTTCCTCAAAAAAATATATCTTTTATTTATTTAAAAAATAGATAAGTGTTAGTAAGAAAAAAGACTAATTAAGATTTTTGGCCTCTAAATTTGACATGTACCAAATTATGTTGATTTAAGGATTTTTGTCAAATTTTAATATGGAAAATCTAATATGAATTAAAGTTTAATGAACATAATTTGGTACATGTGAAACTTTGAAAGACATAGCAATTATCAAAGTCTGGAGATTAGTACATGACAATCACTGAATTAGTAAAATTGTATACCCAAAAAATTTTAAGGGTATAATTTTGTACATGTGTTTAGGAAAAAAAATCTTAATTTCCCAAATAATTAAATAAATAAATAAGGGTAATATAGTAACTAAAGGTGGAGAGAAGAACATTCTCTCACCACATGGCAAAGGTGTTGGTTTGGGCTGTAAAAATGTTATTGTTCCCCAAGAAAATTCAAACTATGGCCTTCAGAATCAAAAGATGCTCCAGATTTGAACGTGGGTTGTTCGATTCCTCGAGATATTCGAAACTTTCGATCGCACGGCTGACAATGCCTGTATTATAAACAATAGATGGCTTAGTATGACGACACGTGTCCAAACACCTTCTCGTGTGTCGTGGGATTTAAATGTGGTGGGTGTCACTCGTGTCAGGACTCAGGAGTGGGCTCTCACCACACGTGGGGCCCAATAAGAATTTAGAATTATTATGATTGGGCGAGAACACTGTGGCCCAATACCTCGGCCTACTTTGAAAAGGGCCATAACTGAACCAGCTCAGTTTCTAACAGTTACTTTGAAAAGGGCTATGGGATGTCTGCCTACTTGTGTTAAGTTGCAGCAGAGACATATCCCTGTAAATGCAATCTGTCCAGTCTGTAATGAGGAGTATGAAACAATTTTTCATGTCCTTGTCACTTGTCCCATAGCCTTATCGTGCTGGAATAGATCTCGGGTGGATGTGGGAAATGTTGCTGATGGTGATATGGACTTTTACAACTGGTTTTTGCTGGCTGTTAACCGTGGGAGAGATGCTGAATTGGAAGAGTTGGCAATGGTAGCTTGGGCAATATGGAAGGCTCGCAATGAAGTTGTATGGCAGCAAAAGAGTTCTACTGCAGCAAGTATAGTAGCATCTGCAAGATCAAACCTTGATCAATATAAATTTGCTCAAGACAGAAGAGGTTTCTCTCTCTCTCATCTGGTGGTAGATGGGAATAAATCTGAGCAATGGTCTAAACCCAATGGAAATCAGATTAAGGTAAATGTTGATGGTGCTTTGTTTGCTCAAGAAGGACGCTTTGGTTTGGGTTGTTTAGCCAGAGACAGCAATGGTCGATTGATTGAAGCCTATACTTTGGGAAAGATGGGACGGGTTGATCCTGAAATGGCGGAAATCATTGGTATCAAGGAGGCGTTAAGTTGGATTGACAAACATCATTGGCAAAATGTTGTTCTGGAATCTGATAGTTTATTGTGTGTTCAAGCTATAAAGAGCAACATTCCTATGTTGTCTCAATTCGGTTTACTTGTAATTGATGTGCGTCAATTGTTATTGTCTTTAAATTTTGTGGAAATTTGTTTTGTTAAACGATCTGCAAACAAAGCAGCTCACTGTCTTGCCAGGAGCTCTTGTTTCTCTTCAGGTCGTGCACTTCAGTTTGAGGATTGTTCATCTGAAGTGCGCTCAGTTGTTTTGAATGATTGCCATTCTTAATAAAAGGTTACTACTTTTATTCAAAAAAAAAGATAGAAGAAAATTATTCCTCAATAAAAACAAAAAGTAATACTACTAAAACCAAGGAAAAGGAAAAAAAAATCCTAAATTAAATATCACTGAGTTAGTTATATATATCAAGAGTGAAGATCAAAATTAGGTATAAGTAATCTAAAATTAAATTCCTTAATGGTTATCGATGAGTGAATAAGTTGTGTTATAATAAAATAAAATAGTAGCTACCAAAAAAGAGTAAATAAGGTTTGTATAATAAAGTAAAGAATAGTTGCCAAAAAAGAGTGAATAAGTTGTGTAATAAAATAAAATAAAATAATAGCTACCGCAAAAGTGGTATGTAAATATATATAGTTTTACTTTTATCAGTGTAAGAAAAATATATAAAAGAGTAATTTGCGGCATAAATACCTAAGTTTTATGCCGAGTAGCAGATAAGTACTTAAGTCGTATTTTTGGCGGTAAAAATACTTTCCGTCAGTATTGTGGCACTTCCATAGGTACCTAACCGTTATGTGCCAAATTAGTGTCCACGTGTCACTATGTGATTAGTCCAAATCATTTAATTTTTATTTTTTTATTTGTAAATCAATTTCAAATATTAAATATAAAACAAAAAATAGTTTAAAATCAAAATAAAATAATAAATAAATAATATTCATATTTTAATTAAAATAAAATAAAAAAAATCATTAATTAGAACCTAAAAACTAAAACTCTAACTAAAAAACTCTAAAAAAATTGAAATGTGCATCCTCTTCGTTCTCTTCTTCTCCTTGTTCTTCTTCTTCCAGTTGAAATTCATACATTTGAAAAAAATTCATGCAACCCATATTCATACACATTTATAAGAGTAACACTATTCATCATCATCACCTTCCTCATATTATTTAGTTGCAACAAAAGAAAAAGCAGCAAAAAGACACAAACACAAGAGCAATTAGAGACCCACTCACTCAAAATCAACTTTTTCAATTGGATCTGGTTCAATCAACAATCGTCACCGGTAACCCCTAACAAAACGACGAAGTTTCAGCGATCATGATGATGCCACCAGTATTGCGAGCATCTGAGAACCCCAATGTTGGTTCTCCCTCGCGTTCTTCACTCTCTCCATCTCTTTCTCGACTTCTCTCTTCTCGGAGCTGAATGGAGATGCTCCGACTTTCTGTGACCAAAACAAACATCATCACGAGGTTCGCAACCCTTGAAAACCCTAAGATCTGGATCTCCTTCACTCTATCTCCCTCCTCGGAGTGTCCCTCTCTCTGCTTCTCTTTGCTTGATGCCGGACGGAGCATCTCAAGTGTTTTTTGTATTTATTTTTCTGGGTTTTGTTATAGAACTATTGTTGTTCTTGTCATTTTAATTTTGCTGTTATAGAAATTGATGAGTGATAAAGTATTTCATTGTGTTTGATGTTGTAACAAGCTTAAAAGGCAAGGATAAATTTGGGGAAAGAACACTCTAGGGAGGGATTATGGAAGATGATTGATGATGACATTATTAGAGTTGGGGGTTGGAAATTATGGTTCTGAAGTTAAAATGGTTATTAATAATTATGTTTAATTTTATTTTTTATACATCTAAATGACTATTAATAATTTTTTTTTTTTGAAAGTACTATTAATAATTTTTTTAATTTTAAAATGATTGTAAAAAGTTTATATAGATTTTTAAATAAAAAAATAAAAAAATAAAGGGATTGTATTTATTTTTTTGATTATTTTTTATATTTTTAAAATTATTTTTAAACATTTAAATAAATATTTAAATCATAAATAAAAAATTTAATGATATAGACGAATGAATGAGTGACACGTGCATACTGATTTGGCACATAACGGTTAGATACCTACGGAAGTTCCACACTACTGACGGAAGGTATTTTTACCGCCAAAAATACGACTTAGGTACTTATTTGTTACTCAGCATAAAACTTAGGTATTTATGCCGCAAATTACTCTATATAAAAATAAGTATTTGTGTGATATGAATTGTATAACTCGACAAAAGCAGAGAGACTAATTGTTTATATTTTATCTTAATTTCATTTAAAAGTGGCGTTGGTGAGTGACCGGCGGGATAAATTGAAAAGGGAAATTTGTTAAAATATACTTAAAAATTTAGATTATTATTTTAATATACCACCTTTAAATAAATACTTTAAATATTCTCCAAACACCCTAAAACCCCAAAATTACCGTTACAATTCAAAAACTTTCTTCTCCCACTCTCTCTGTCTAACTTCCCCCCCCCCCCCCCCCTCTCTCTGTTATTCCCATCCAGCCCCAAATCTTTCAAGCCCCGACTGTCACGAGCTCCGACCGACCAAGACGACCCACGACCGAGAAGACCCATGACGACTCGCGACGACCCACGAGAAGCACCAAGACAACCCACGACCACCACATTTTTTTTTCTTGTTTCTGACCCATCTAGCGCTTGTTTTTGTGCATTTTTTTTTCTGGTTTTTGACGATATCGTGAAACATCGTTAGATGTCGTGAAACATCGCGAAATCTTAAAACATCTCTAAATGTCTCCAATTCACAACAATGCTTGTTTTCTG
Organism: Cannabis sativa; assembly: GCF_029168945.1. Classification (NCBI taxonomy): domain Eukaryota; kingdom Viridiplantae; phylum Streptophyta; class Magnoliopsida; order Rosales; family Cannabaceae; genus Cannabis; species Cannabis sativa. Next base: position 5,972,380 of record NC_083607.1, on the reverse strand, counting down.
TATTTTTTTTTTTTGATTTTTGACGATGTCGCGAAATATCGCTAGATGTCGCAAAACATCGCGAAATCATGAAAACATTTTTAAATGTCTCCAATTCACAACATCACGAAACACATCACAAACATCATCGCAAAACATCGCTAAATATCGCAAATCATCACTAAACTTCATCCCTGACCTCAGATTTGTTCTATCATTGCAAATACATCGTTAAATATTGCAAAAAACTGGTAAACCATAAGAAAAAAATGCAAAAAACGAGAGATTTTTTTTTGAAATGTAAGGCGGCCGAACAACACTAGCTCCGGTGATGGGTCGTCTGACTGGTAGAGTGTGTGCGTGTTTGTGGTGTGAGTATCCTAGAGAGAGAGAGATGGATGTTTGGTTTTTATTTATTTAGGGGTAAAATTGGATGAGAAAAATAGTGTAAGTATATTTTGCATGATACAAAATATGCTAGCATATTTTTAGTGGATAAATTAATTTTAAGCATATAATATCAAATTTCCCATTGAAAAATACATTTTTTTTTGTCAATTAACCAAATTTACTTTTAATTTATATTTAATTGAAACATTACTTCTTTTTATATGTTCTGTACCCAAAATGCCCTGACATAAGGGAGGATAGTATATTAAAGTGATAGGGGTAAAATTAGTAAAGTGTTTAAAAAAAGAGGTAAAAATAATAGACTTTTAAAAAAAGGATGAAAATAGAAGAGAACAATATAAAAAAGTTATAGAATTTAATTTCCTGCTGACTGGCTAGACTCAAAATCGACCTTATAAAATAATGGGCCTAAGGGTATTTTGAAAAAAATGGGCCCTTTCAATTTTTTTGATTATTTTATAAATGACAAATAATTCATATTTTTATGAATTTATAGTTTATATATATTTTACGAATTTTAACTTTTTTTTTCTATAAAATTACTGATAGTTGGTTTTTTTGTTATTTTGAAGTTAACATTATTTTTTAAGTTGTTGCTACAAAATAGTAACATTTTTCTAAAAAAGAAAAATAGAAAAAACAATTGAAAGCATATAAAAAAAACGTAAAAAGAAAAAAATCATAAAAGTGAAAAAAAAAAAAAAATGCATTGCATAATTTATATTATTATTATTTTCTTTTGCTTTCACTAGCAAAAACAAAAACAAAAACAATTCTGCACTTGTAGCCATGAGTAAACTATTGTGCATAATAATAATTTTATTATTGTTATAAATATTAATAATTATGTGGATGTCCAAATCTTTTATTTATTACCATGAATTGTAATCAACATTCCTCTTGTATTTGTATAAATAGGGGTTCACCCCATTGGAATAAACAACTCAGAAATTCTCATTCACTTTCTCTTTCTCTCTTCATCTTCTTCTTCTTTCTTCTCATCTATTTTATATTATTTTATATTATTTCATAACACGTTATCAGCACGAGTCTCTCGCCTGCTTCAAGCATGAGTCTCTGCCTAAGACCCAATGTAAGTATTTTGTTAAAATTCTTGAATTGTTTCAAAGTCACGATACACTAAATATATATTTATATATATACTTATCTGACTGAAACAATTTCAAGAATCCTTTGGTTTTCTTTTTTCTTTTTATCTATATATATCTATATATTATATATATGTATATGTTTTTATATATTTATTATTGATTCATATATATATATATACATATTATGTTCTTATCATTCATAATATTTACAATATATGTTTGCCTATGATATGATAAAGAAAATCTATATAAATTATACATATATCCTGAAGATTATGTATCCTCGATAAAATATTGCATATATCTTAAAGATTATGCATCATCGATAAAATATTGCATATATCCTGAAGATTATGCATCCTCGATAAAATATTGCATATATCCTGATGATTATGCGTCCTCAATAAAATCTTGCATATATCCTGAAGATTATGCAAACGGAATATCTATTATATAGTTGATGGATATATAATGAAAGAGATGAATACATATTTATATATATGTTCTTGTATTCTTTGAGGACAATGAAAAATAATCTAATATCGATATAGATTTTGACAAACATTTTCTGAAGTAAATGTTTTATATTTATAGAAGAAAAAAAATGATTGTATTTATGTGAATACAACTAAAGAATCATTAAAAATGATTATTATTGATGCAATTTTATAGTGGGTTTTGAATACCCAAAAAGAATGTTAAAAAAAATTGCATTGAAACATTAAAGTATAAGACTAACAATGAGCATGACTAATGTTATTTAAATACATGAGGCAGTATTTATTGTTCATCATTCCCTGCAGAGAATGATACGAATTGAAGTCAATCACTTTTAAAGATTCCTCGTATTAGTCATGTTATTATACATTGTTATTACTTGCAATGTTGGAAATTATTGAATCTGACATATGTTAAAGATTAAATTTTGCATACATCTTGGAGAATATGCAAAAATTGCATGCATATATTCTTTGAAATATCGTAAAAGAAATTGTTGAATAATTTCTTATATTTTTTATGGATGAACAAGTAATAAATTTTTAAGAAATTTATAATAATGTTCTACTTGTTCAACGTCATTCCCCGAAGTGAATGTAATGATTTTAAATAAACAATGACATTATTTACTACTCAAATATTTCCAGAAAAAGTGGAAACAACTAAAAGATGAGATACCACACATAATCAAAGTGCATGAAATTTATATATCATGTGTGGAATTGAATAATAGTGGTCGCGTACCTGTAGTACGGACACACTTATAGTCAAGATAAAAGTATACTTGATTATTTAATAGAATGTGAATTGTACAAACTTATTGTACATTTAGAATATTTAAATATCATTACCTAAAGAGAATGAATAGACATGAAATTCTATTTCAAAGAATATAGATTTCACATATATTGGTAATGCCATAAGCAAATTAATATATACATATTTTATTATTTCTTGAAATCAATAGTTTCAAACTATTGTTGGTACATGATATGTAAATATATAGTTACCATATAATTCAGTTTGCATATTCCCAAAAGTGGATATATAATTTACTAATATTTGTTAGTGATCCAATATAATCAAAGTGATAAAGAATCACAAAATGATTAGTTGAAAAGCTTCCTGAAGAAGTCTTACATACAATTGCTACTTTGAGCAGTAAAATGTCTTTGTATGTACCTAGATGTGTAACTTTTATCTAGTTATGAAAGTGATAATAAATAACTTATTATATGTACTTGTTGTACATTTAAATATATAATATATCAAGTCATGATAATTAGACTGATGAATAGTCTATTAATAAATTAGACGACTTGTTAAAAAGATATCAGGAAAAATGAATGATATGTTATGGTTATATCTATTTGACCATTACAATAACATGATGAAGTTGTCATGTATCTTTTAAATTATACACATCATTGAATTGATGATAGTGATTCCTGAGGAGTGTATATGTTTTGGAGAATAATATAATTATATTATTCGTGTATATAAAAATGAAACTTGTAATGATTATGTTGTAATGAATTTACATTACATTTTGAAAGTTTCATTGAAATACAAATTATAGTGAACCTGAAGTTCATGAATTGAATTATTCTGACATGATTAATCATATGCAATAAATTGTCAAAGAATTTGACTAAATTTTGTTGAAGAACCAGAAGATTCTTCTCATTGTTATTTATAAGGCTCAAAAGAAGAATGTGCATATATTTGCACATAGAAAATATTTAAATTATATTTTCTTAACAATCTTGAGCCATTGTTAGATTTTTATTGCATAGTTTCTTATCGATGTGATAAGATTATATGATCATGCATTTACAAAATGTGTAAATTTATGTATTTCTAATTATACACGTATGACTCATTCTTAGAAATGAATTAAGTTCATAAGTATTGAACTTGAAACTGAAGTTTATTGAACCTAAAGTTCAATGTCATATAGTATATATGAATTTAAACAAATATTGATTCATTGTGATATACTAAAATCCCTACAAGTATATTAATATTATTAGATATCACAATTTTTAAAAATTCTCTCGATCAGGGGGAGAGAAGCAGTTGGGATGATGATAATTTTTGAAAAATGATCCTTGCACAAAGTATATAAGAACAATATAGTTCAAAATGATATATACCAACTGCAAATCAATATTACTCAAAGTTGAGATAAAATGAGTTGAAAACGCCTGAAGCGTAAATGAACAATATAGAAATTATTAGTAAATGTTCATTTGATTTGCCCTGAAGTTGTTAAATCTAGAGGTACTCATGGAGATACCTTAATGTTATAAAGTATTAAAATGATAACCGTGATGAAAACGGTACTCGAAAAGACTCCCAAGAGAAGTTAGACATAACACATTTAATCATAATTGAATCCCTAAAATGATTCGATATAGGTACCTATAAATGATAAACATATTTGAAAATATGTAATTAAAAGAGATCTCTATAAGTTATGTCAATATGGGAGGAAATTATCATTTATTAAAATTTTGTCGACAATAAATATTGAATGTGTGCATATGCAATAAACTAACATGAGATAGCAAGGATCATTGTATTAGATTTGTCGAGAATTATCGACATACATTTTGATTTTTGGTCAAAATATTATGACGCAATCCAGGTAAATTTACTCACATAAAGTGAAGTAAGACCTGTAGGGTGTGCAAATAAATATTTCTAATGAGAAATTTGCATATATGTATTTGTACATAATGAATTGCTGTACAAAGTTTGCATAGACATGAGATTGATTGAAGTAAGGCTTAAATATTGAGAAAATATAATCATGATTTGATTATAGCCTGGAATATATTTTATGAGGATTTATAAGCGTCACATAAATGTTGCAACAAAAGGTTATTTATTTGGGGCTCCTAATATAGTGAGAATTCGAAATAAGCCTTATCTAAAAATTCTAGAAGAATTTAATACATGTCTTAAGTGATATAAATTCAAAGTCGTGCGCACTATATGACAAAGATCTTTGTATGAAATAAAGACATGTAAGTAAATTATTATTTGAAAAATACCTATGGTTGTCTATGCAATATAAATACGTAAATTATACGTTGTGATAGATTCTTTAAGAGTTTTTGATTAATTGAAGAACAAACTTTTATTTCTTTTGTATTTCGAGAAATATTAATGTATAAAGTTTGTTCATTAGTATTGAAGTCCTGAAGTACTTCATATGTATCAAGAATTATAGATATATGATCATTTGATATGGAAATTAAGATCATAAAACAAGATGGAATAAATATATGGTCTTGGAGTACCATCATTGTCACAAATGAAAATTTGTAGTACCATTAATGTGTTATGTTCATATCTACTTGAAATTTTAAATTTTCGTATGAACAAAGTTGTGTACACACATGAATGATACAATTAGTTGGATAAAGACTAATGTTCCACGAACCCCTCATCTATAATTTAGAAGTCCATGCATACTCTGGAAGAGTTATAGAAAATATATGATCAAAGATTATATATGGTGATATTTTAAAAGTGATAACAATAATCTTATGAGATATATTATCACCAAAAGAATTATGGATCATATGTGCATGAGGGGGAGACATATTCATGTTGCACTCTTTTTCCTTAGTTCAGGTTTTGTCCCAATGAGTTTTTCTGGCAAGGTTTTTAACGAGGCAACTTGCAAATAATTATGAATATGAAATATATATTGTACTCTTTTCCCTAGCTCAGATTTTGTCCCACTGGGTTTTTCTGGCAAGATTTTTAACGAGACAACTATAAATCATGTTAACATACTTGCATTTTATGAAGCAAGTAGAGAATGTGTGTGAGTGAGATCATTGACATAGCATATTCGGGAAACATATGGATTGCACTCAATAAAGAAGTATCAACCCAAGCAATTCTCTATGGATAATACTGCTTGCATCGTTCAACTAAAAGGAGGTACATTGAAGGAGATAGAGTTAGAACACATTTCACGAAATTCTTCTTTATACGCTTCAAGAAAATGCATATTGGTGTTCAACATATTCAATCAAGTGTCAATCTTACAAACTTATTCACAAAGTTATTACCAACATCAACATTTGAGAAGATGACAGACAAGATCGAAATTCGTCGATTAGAAGATCTCCACAAATGCCTAAATGAGGGGGAGGGAGTTAGTTTACACTATACTCTTTTTCCTTTGACCAAGTTTTCAACAAGATTTTTAATAAGGCAGCTATTATGGACATCCAAGGGGGAGTGTTATAAATATTAATAATTATGTGGATATCCAAATCTTTTATTTATTACCATGAATTGTAATCAACATTCCTCTTGTATTTGTATAAATAGGGGTTCACCCCATTGGAATAAACAACTCAGAAATTCTCATTCACTTTCTCTTTCTCTCTTCATCTTCTTCTTCTTTCTTCTCATCTATTTTATATTATTTTATATTATTTCATAACAATTATTATTATTCTCTTTTCCTATACTTTCTAGTTTTTATAGGTGTGTATACATATTTTCCTTTTTAGTCATTGGGTTGGGTGAGCTCTTAGTATGGTTATAGCCCGCCTTATCCTAATGTTGGACCTATTTGAATCTTATATTTAAATTGTAAGCTATTTAAATTTTTTCTAAAATTTACAAATTATTTTTAAAAATAAATAAATATGTAGTCTACGCTATGGGAACATCGATTCATGGCTGTACTAGATAGATGTTACGTGCTAAGTCAGTATGTTAATTTTATTTTAGTTTTTTAGTTTTTTTTAATATTATAATTTTAAAATTAATAATATTCAATATAGTGATAATTATTGAAATTTAAAAGCATAATAGTGATTTAAATAAAAACAAAAATTACTATCATACTTTGTAATATGAATTAAAAAAAAAATTATTATTCGTCTTAAACTTATCTTCAGAATTAATGAAAATGGCTGGTTAAACTATCAAAACATTCAAATTTAATTTAAAATAATATTTAAAATTTAACTAATTTTAAATATTAAAATTTGAAAATAATTTTTAATAAAAAAATAAACAATATGAACAAATTTATTATTAATTGCAATACTTTAGGTGGATTAATTATGAGTACATTAAGTTGGAATTGTCGTGGGATGGGCAACCCATGGGCGATACAATTCCTATATGATACTGTAGCCCATAGAAAACCAGATTATATCTTTTTATGTGAAACTTTGTGTCGTAAGGATGTGTTGGAGCGAGTTCGAGCTAAGTTGAAGTTTGAAGGTATGTTTGCGGTTGATGCATGTGGTAGGAGTGGGGGGGTTGCTTTACTATGGAGAAATAAGGAAGACGTCAAAGTGTTGAACTATGCCACGAATTTTGTGGATGTGGAGGTGCGGCCTACTGATGTTGGGGAGTGGCGTCTTACGGGGTTCTATGGGGAATCTAAGAGAAGTTTGCGAGGGGCTTCTTGGGAGCAACTCAGGACGTTGGCTCGTGGAAACACTCTTCCTTGGTGTGTAATTGGTGACATGAACAATGTTTTATCTCAAGAGGACAAAAAAGGGGGACATCCCTATCCTATCTGGTTAGTTGACGGCTTCCGGGACACTATTCAGGAGTGTGGATTAATTGATTTAGACATTGTCGGACATCAGTTCACTTGGGAGAAAAGTCGGGGAACCGATAATTGGATCGAGGTCCGTTTAGATCGTGCTCTTGTGACAGACAGATGGCTCCAACTGTTCCCACGGGCTAAACTTATTAATCTCGAGGTATCTTCTTCTGATCATTGTCCCATCTTTCTTGATTTGGCTCGGCATAATATAGTTTCCGGGAGTCGCAAATTTCGCTTTGAAAATTGCTGGCTTCGGGAACCTCTGTGTTATCAGGTGGTAAAGGAGTGTTGGGAGGAGTATAATCTAGCGGGTATCCAAGAGAAAATACAACGGTGTGGGGAATCTCTTTCGGTTTGGGGCAAAGATTATTCGGGTAATTTTGCTTCTCGTATAAAATATTGGAAGAAGGAGGCGAGGCGGTGGAAGCAAGGTAGGGATCCTGATGCTATTTCTAAATATAAGGAAGCTGAGACAGAACTTTTTGAAGTTCTTACTCAGAAGGAGGTGTTTTGGCGCCAACGATCTAAACAATTGTGGCTTCAGGAGGGGGATAAAAATAGCAAATTTTTCCATGCAACGGCTTCTTCTAGGCGCCGTATGAATGCTATTGATAAACTCCAATGCGAAGATGGAAGTTGGGTTGACTGGGAATCGGGTCTATCAGATGTCATGTGTTCTTACTTCCAGAATCTGTTTACTAGCTCCAACTGTACTATGGATGATGTTCTTGATGGGATTTCTGCTACTGTGACTTCAACCCAGAATGACTCTCTTTTGCAACCTTTGACCGATGAGGAGGTGAAAGATGCTCTATTTCAGATGCACCCAGATAAATCCCCTGGACCCGATGGCATGACTCCAGGTTTTTATCAAAAGTGTTGGGCAATTGTGGGTAATGACGTCATCAAACAGGTCCGATCTTTTTTCTTATTTGGACAGTTGCCTGTTGGTCTTAATCATACTAATTTAGTGTTGATTCCCAAGAAGAAAAATGCCATTACTATGGGTGACATGCGACCGATTGCTCTCTGTAATGTCCTCTACAAGGTTTGCTCCAAGGTTCTAGCTAATCGGTTGAAGCATGTTCTTCCTGCAGTCATTTCAGAGAATCAGAGTGCTTTCATTCCCGGGCGTCTTATAACTGATAATATTATGATTTCGTTCGAGGTAATGCATTATCTCAAGCGGAAAAGAGCTGGAAAGGAAGGTTATATGGCTCTTAAGCTTGATATGAGTAAAGCGTATGACCGTGTTGAGTGGCTTTTTCTTAAGAATATCATGCTAAAAATGGGCTTTAATGCGCGGGTGGTTGATCTCATTATGCATTGTGTCTCAACGGTTTCGTACACTATTACTCATGGGGGTCGTGAGATGGGGCCAATTGTTCCTGGAAGGGGCATTAGACAGGGAGATCCGCTCTCTCCTTATTTATTTCTTTTGTGTGCTGAAGGATTTTCTTCTCTCATAAAAAGATTTGAAGCTCAGGGAGCTCTTCATGGTTGCCGTGTGTGTAATGGTGCCCCCATAATTTCTCATATGTTGTTTGCGGATGATTGTTATATCTATTGTAAGGCTATTGAAAGGGAGGCTCGTAGTGTTCTTCTTCTGCTTCAACTATTTGAACAAGCCTCAGGTCAGTGTGTTAATTACTCTAAATCTACTATTTTCTTTAGCCTCAACACAACTTCGGCCTCTAGACAAGATATGTGTAATCTTCTTCGAATGAATGAAGCTCCTGAAAACAGTTTGTATCTTGGCTTGCCTTGTATCATGGGTCGTAATAAAAATGCAATTCTTGGCTTCTTGAAGGATAAGATGCAGAAGAGAATTCAGAGTTGGGAAGGTCGCTTGCTCTCAAAAGCCGGAAAAGAGGTATTGATTAAAACAGTGGCTCAATCTCTTCCTACATATGCTATGTCTGTTTTCTTGTTGCCTGTGGAAACCTGTAATAAACTAGAGGGTATGATGAGCAAATATTGGTGGAGCTCGGGATCCAATCAGAACCGTGGGGTAAGTTGGGTGAGTTGGAGGAAGCTGTGCCGCCATAAGCATCATGGGGGGCTTGGTTTTCGAGACTTAAGGGATTTCAACTTAGCCATGTTGGGAAAACAAGCTTGGAGGTTAGTTACAAATGCTCATTCTCTTGTTAGTCGGGTATATAAGGCCCGATATTATCCTCAGGGTTCTTTTTTGAGTGCTTCTCTTGGGCCGAATCCTAGTTTCATATGGAAGAGTATTTTTGAAACGCAAGCTTTGATTAAGAAGGGAGCTCGTCGGGGGGTTGGTCCAGGTACGAATGTTAGTGTTCAATTTGACCCGTGGCTTGCGGATGAGTCTCAACCGTGGGTTACTTCTAGAGCTACTGGTATGGAGACGTGGACGGTTAATAATCTCATGGTGGTAGGAGAACGGGCTTGGGATTTAGAGGTGGTTTCAGATATATTCAATGACCGAGATAAAGAGATCATCATTCGCACTAACATTGATCAGGAGACTCCTATGGATACTTGGTATTGGCATAAGGATCTTTATGGATTCTATACTGTGAGGGAGGCATATCGGTTGCTGCACCATTCAGAGATCACTAATACTAGTGAGGCTGAGATTAAGATATGGAAAATTGCATGGAAGCTTCATGTCCCTCCCAAAGTGCACCAACTTATGTGGCGTGCTTTATCTGGTTGCTTGGCTACTAAGGTTCAACTTACCACCAAACATATTCCTCTAGACCAAGCTTGTCCTATGTGTAACCAGGGGCCTGAGACCATTTACCATTTGTTGGTGCAATGTTCTTTTGCACGGTCTTGTTGGCATCTTTCGGTTCTAAATTGGAGTCATACGCCTATGGAGTCTTTTTGGGATTGGTTTAGCCACATTCTGCTACAACACTCATCCACGGCCCAGGAAGAATTGCTCATGGTTCTTTGGGCGATTTGGTATGCCCGAAATGAGGTGGTTTGGCGGGACAAATCAATGTCAGCGGCGGAGGTTATTCTATTGGCAAAGAGTAGTCCTTAATCAATGGAGAAATGCTCAACAGAGGAGAATGGGGTCTCTACTTGTTCCTACGGGTTCAAGAGAGGACTTAGAGCATTGGGTGAAACCAGTTATGGGAAAGATTAAGGTTAATGTCGATGGTGCAATCTTTGCAAGTGATGGTCGATTTGGAGCGGCAGGGGTGGCCCGGGATTCTCAGGGTCGATTCATTGAAGGCTTCACAGTTTTACGAGTGGGGTGTGTGGATTCGGCTATGGCTGAATTGGTAGGGGTTAAGGAGGCCTTGAGTTGGATCAAGAGGAAACATTGGGGACCGGTTGACCTTGAAACCGATTCTTTGGTTGTCGTCCAGGCAGTCTAAAGCACGGTGGAGATACCTTCTCCTTTTGGCCTTCAGGTGGCGGTTTGTCGTTCTCTTTTAGCCGATTTGCCGTTAGTCTCAATTAATTTTGTTAAACGTTCTGTAAACAAAGCTGCACATTGTCTTGCTCGTAGCTCTTGTTTGTATCCAGATCGTATTTTTAGTGAGGATGATGTTCCTCCTGATTTTCTTTCTATTGTAGTGGTTGAATCTTCTTATTAATAAAGTTACCATTTTCCTTCAAAAAAAAAAACTAATGCTAACTTTGTGGCAATATCAAATAATTTGTTATTTTTTTTTATTTAAAAAAAAAGTCATCCAATAATTTCTCATAGCCACATTTTATATAGAATAGATTATATTTTTTATTTGTTCAAGCAAAATATGTTGTACTTTTTTAAAAAAAAGAAAGAAAAGAAGAAAAATAAACAATATATATTTTTAAAAGAAAAAATTGTATAATACACTAAAAATTAAAAAAAAAAATTACAAAAGGTATATTCACAGAAAATTTATTATTTTTACATTTTGAATTTATTTATGTAAAAATATATTTCTTTAGTAAAAATAATAAATTATTTTTTTGGTTATTTTATAGTTTATTTATAGTTGTTATGAAATTATTTTTTTAATTATTTTTAGTTATTTTATAATTTATTTATAGTTAATTAATAATTGTTATGAATTTGATTTAATTTAATAATTTTAAAACTTTATAAACATATTTTTAAAAATAAAAATTTTAAATTGTAAAATTGTAAATAAAAATTAATTGTTTTATGTTAATTTGCAATTTGCAAAACCCTATAATATAAGCAAAATATATGTAGATGCGATCATTATGTTAATTGTTCATAAAGAATTTTTCAAAATCCAAACTCACCAGAAATCAGAACCTTTCTGATGAAACCCATAATTTTCCGAGAAAATACATCTTTTTTCTCACCATCCAATCACTCAACACCATGAAGCTGATCACCTCCACAGCAACCGACATTATCAAAACTCCTACTTTTGTCAAAATCTTCACCATTCTTGTAACCTCTCTCTCCCTATTCTTCCTCGCTACTCGTTTCTACTCTAACAACTCATCTTCATCCTCCTTCTACTCCTATCCTCTCGCCGCCTTTACCTTCTTCTCCCCTTCTTCCGCCACCGCCGGTGATGGTCATTTTCACGCGTCTCCTCCGCCTCCCCCGGCAGCGAGGAGGACGGGGATAATCGACGAGAATGGAGTGATGTCGGAGGAGTTTGAGGTTGGAGAGTTCGATCCGAATTTGATTGAGGATTTGAGGAATTTAAGCGGAATAATAGACGATGTGGTTAAGGAGAAGAAGGTTAGGGTTATTGAGAAATTCAAGCTCTGTGATCAGAGCATGGTGGACTACATTCCTTGTTTGGATAATGTGGAAGAGATAAACAAGTTGAATTCGACTCATAGAGGGGAGAAATTAGAGAGACATTGCCCTGACCAAGGAAAAGCTTTGGATTGCTTGGTGCCGATGCCCGAAGGTTACCAGCATCGGATTCCATGGCCGCAAAGCAGAGACCAGGTAAATTGAATTGGATTACTTTCTTTTGGAATTTTACTGCAGAAACTGTTGTTCTTTAATTCTCTGAGTTGATGAATAAGATTGAATTTTGCAGGTATGGTTCAGTAATATTCCTTATAAACGTTTGGCTGTAGATAAAGGTGGTCAGAATTTGATAGCTTTGAAGAAATATAAAATTGTTTTCCCTGGAGGTGGGACAGAGTTTATTCATGGTGCTGGTAGATATTTGGACCAGATTTCAGAGGTTGAACACTTCCAAGAATTCTCTTTTACATTAAAACTTTATTTACTCTAATGGCTTTTTTCTTTTTTTCTTGTAATGACATTCATCAATCTTATGATGATTTCTTGAATAACAACAGATGGTTCCCGAAATTGCATTTGGGAGAAACACACGAGTTGCTTTAGACATTGGTTGTGGAGTGGCAAGTTTTGGGGCCTATTTGATGGAACGTAATGTGACCACTTTGTCAATAGCACCTAAAGATGGCCATGAGCACCCGATTCAGTTTGCATTGGAACGAGGTGTGCCTGCAATGATGGCTGCATTCGCCACGAGGCGGTTGTTGTATCCAAGCCAAGCATTTGACTTGATTCATTGCTCGGGATGTAGAGTTAATTGGACTCGCGATGAGGGAATTTTGCTACTTGAGGTCAATAGGTTGTTAAGGGCAGGAGGATATTTTGTTTATAAATACCAAGAAAACCTTCAAGAACAATGGAAAGAAATGGAAGACCTCACCACACGCATATGTTGGAAACTTGTAAAGAAAGAAGGATACATAGCTATATGGCAGAAGCCTTTGAACAATATCTGTTATTCAAATCGTAACCCTGAATTGCAGCCTAAGCTATGTGATCCCACTGATGATCCAGACAATGTTTGGTATGTTGATTTGAAGCCATGCATCACCCGATTGCCCGAAAATGGTTATGGAGCTAACGTTACTACATGGCCCGAACGACTTCAAACTCCACCAGAAAGGCTGCTGAGCATAACAATGGATGGGTACATATCAAGAAAGGAACTTCTTAGAGCAGAATCACAGTACTGGAAGGAAACAATAGATGGGTATCTTGGTGCTTATCATTGGATAGAGATGAAGTTCAGAAACATTCTTGACATGAGAGCTGGATTTGGAGGGTTTGCAACAGCTCTCATTGAGAACCAATATGATGGTTGGGTTATGAATGTTGTCCCTGTTAGTGGGTTCAATACCTTACCTGTTATCTATGATCGTGGACTCATTGGAGTTATGCATGATTGGTGTGAGCCATTTGATACTTATCCAAGAACATATGACTTAATACATGCTGCAGGTCTTTTCTCTGTTGAGAAAAAGAGATGTAACATAACAAGCATTATGGTTGAGATGGATCGAATGTTGAGGCCTGGTGGTCGAGCTTATATACGTGACTCTGTATCTGTGATAACAGAGCTTCAAGAAATTGCTAGTGCCATGGGTTGGGTGCCTGCAATACATGACACTGGTGAGGGTCCTTTTTCAAACTGGAAAGTCCTAATATGTGATAAGAGGTTGTGAAAATCTCAATTATTAGAGAGATATAGAAAAAGTTATGCAATTTTAGTTTTATTAGATGTTCTTTCTATATGAAAAGAGAATAGGAAAAGAAAGAAGAGAATAGTAGCAGATTTTTTTGGACATTACTAATAAGATAAGCTTTTTTTTTTTTGCTGGAATAATAAGATAGTTTAACTTTTTTTTTATGGCATAATTAAATAATGTTTTAGGGTTATGGATTTTTTGTTTTTTAGAGGTTTTTTTTTTTTGGAAAAATAAATGTTAGCATAAATAATGCAAAAAAATTGGGATTACAAAATAATTTGAAAAAATTACATTGTATACTCATTTTACTTTGTATATTTTAATTTTTACTTTTATTTTTATATTATTTAAGATATACTCACATTTATAGATGATACATCTATTATACCCATTAGTTAATGTAAATTATGTGTTGAACTTAAATGGAGGGTGAAGATATATTGGGTAACTCATTTACAAAAGTGGATACATTTAATTGAAATATAATATGATGATATTTTTTATTAATGGATACAAAAAAGAAGTATTTCTCAATTGATCTCAAATAATTAAAGTTTGAAATATGAGAATCCAAAACAAAAAAAATGACCATAAATAAATTTGACAAAATTTCTAATAGTAAATATTGCCGGAGAAGACATCGGTACCGAAAAAATTATTTGTTGCAAGAAAAGTCGTCGAAAAAATTATTGTTACAGGAAAAGTTGTTGAAAAAGTCGCATGAAAAGTCACTGTCGTTAGAAAAGTCGCTAAAAAAATTGTCAGAAAAGTTAATGGAATTTTGTCGTCATTGGAAAAATCACTGGATTTAGATGTCTAAATTAAAATAGAACTGGTTCTATAACATAATGAATAAAAACAAGTAGCACGCAATAACTTAAATCGGCTATAATTAAAATAGAATCGGTTCTATAACATAATGAATAAAAATAAATTACACAAAATAACTCAAACCAGTTATAATTAAAATAAAAGCGATTCTATAACATAATGAATACAAACAAATAACACAGAACAATTCAAACTGGTTATAATTAAAAAACAAAGAGGAAATCAGTTATTAAAGCACTGAAACATAAATTAAAAACTAAATTAGTTTCACAACAAATTCAGTAAAAACGAATGACACATAATACCTCATGAACCAGTTATAATTAAAAAAAAAAAAAGTGGGATCAATTCTAAAAGTACTGAGGTATAAATCTAAACTTAACCTGTTTCATAAAAAAGAAAAATAATACACAATAATTGAAAATATAACATAAAGAAATCAGTTATATTTATCAACTAGTTAAAAATCAGAGATAAAAAAAATTGATTCCGTAAAGTAACCAAAATAAAATATTACACTCAAAAATTAATTAAATAAAATAAATAAATCAAAAACTGGTTCTTGAATTAACTAAATCAAAAATCGGTTTCCGAAATAACTAAATTAAAATTGGTTATTTGAATTAATTAAATCAAAAATCAATTTCTAAAATAAATAATTCGAAAACTATTTTTTGAAATGACTAAATAAAAAACCATATGAGATATTAATTAAAATAGAACATGTTCCACAATAAAATGACTAAAAACAAATAACACACAATAACTCAATAACTTGTTATAATTAAAAAAAAAAAAAAACAAGAGGGTTTCAGTTCCAAAAGCACTAATAGATATAATAAAACTGAACCGGTTTCATAAAAAAAAAATAATTAAAAACAAATAATACATTATAACTTAGAAATCGATTCTAATTAAAAAATAAGAGGAAATCAGTTCCCTCAACACGGAGACATAAACTAAATAGAACCAGTTCTACAACAAAATAAGTAAAAATATATAACACACAATAACTCAGAAATCGATTATAATTAAAATATAATATAATATAAATCACACCACATCACAAAAATTATTGTATTTATACAACAATGGTGGTGATTATAGTGACCTCAGATCAATGGCTAAGATTATATCCAAGAAAACACAAAATACATCCAACTGTCTGGGAAAGATATCATATTTGTATTTAATGCGTTGCTTGGAACCGAGATATTCAAATTATGATATGGGACACTTGCTAACATGATCAGTTGTTGTTTTACAGATCCATGATACAAACACTTCATTAGTGAAAGTAATCTTTATGAGCCAAAGAAAAAATGCCACTTGTTGCCTCATTTCAAAAAAACAAGAAATTTTCAACCATTAATTTATACTTAGAACTCAACCTTTTTAAGCACCCACCTTTCCTTGGGCCATTTTGAAGGAAGAAGGCAAGCCTCTGAAACTCCTTGAGTTCTAAAAGTTTTAGGGTAAATATTATCCACGTCTCAGCTGTTCCAAGCCCAATCAAGAAAATGGGTTGGATTCATTAGCAAATTCAAGCTTTCCGGATGCTGGACAAACGACTCGTCCAGATGAGATAAACCTTCAGCACTGTATGTGTCCAAATAGCCCCAAGCAAAGATTCCAGAGGAGTAGTTAATCTGACTTTCGAATATCTAGCTCCATATTACATTCATTAATTATCAAATCTCACAATATCAAGACTTAATTCCCATGATCATGTCCGAGAATCATGTTTTCCAAATATGGAACTAAATCAATTGTCAATAAAGCATTTATGCCTCTTTATTATCCACAAAAGTATGATACGATTTGATAAGAAGAGCAATGCCTCATGGGTCGGGCTTCACCAAATGAGCCCATAATCAATGTATTATCTGTATTTACCCCATCAATAGACAAAGTTTACATACTAGAATCGTAGCATTATAAATATAAGAAAACTCACTCTTGCTAAGGGTTAGAATCTCATTCCTTGAGTGCTCAGAAAAATTCTAAGGTTCAAACACATGTATAAATCAAAAGGTTTTTCCATTCTTATCATAATAATATTGATTTGTAGACTGAAGGTCATTAATCCTTGAACCACGTAAAAACTGAGGGTTCATTCTTCGTTTATTATATTTCTTTAGCTTTATTATATTTTATTGGTTACTAAAAATATCAGTAAACAATAGTGACAGATGCAACAAAAAAGTAACGTTTGGTATTTATTTTGAAAAAAAAAAATCAAGTATTTAAGTGTATTTTAAAAAATAAAATATTTATGGTGCAAATATTCCTTTAGAAAAATATATATTCTTATCTCTATTAATTTTATGTGTGTGTTTTTTAAGGTGGCGTTTGGTAACACTTTTTTAATTAGTTTTCTATTTTTAAAATTGAAAAAGTTCAAATATTTTTTTTAAAAACATGTTCTATAAAACTATTTTTACTTTTTAATTTTTTAATTGAGAATCAAAATTATGAAAAAAAAAAAAAAAATCACTTTCAATATTTTTTTAAACGGTTTTTTTCTTAATTAATATTTTGGATTCCGACCGTACCCGACTCAAATCCCCCCCCCCCCCCCCCCACGACCCTAACACTGAACCCGACCTCTGGCCCGAACCCAAATCCGACCCCGGACACTAGACCAGACTTAAATAAAATCAAAAAATAAAATAAAAATAAACTTTACAGAATACACTTTTGTTTTCTGTTTTTAAAAAATGAAAAACAAAAGTAGTTACCAAACACATTTTTGTTTTTTAAAAAACAAAAATTTTACTTTCATTTTGTGATTGAAAAATTAGAAAACAAAAGTGTTACCAAACGACACTTAAATTTTTCATCATGTTGTACTTTACTTAATGCTCGAGTTAGAAGAAAGATTTGTTATGGCCGAACTATCTTTAAGTAGAATTTGTGGATGCATCACTTGGTCTCCATTATATTAAAAAACAAAAATTTTGAAAACAAAAATTTTACTTTCATTTTGTGATTGGAAAATTAGAAAATAAAAGTGTTACCAAACAACACTTAAATTTTTCATCATGTTGTACTTTACTTAATGCTCGAGTTAGAAGAAAGATTTGTTATGGCCGAACTATTTTAAGTAGAATTTGTGGATGCATCACTTGGTCTCCATTATATTTTGAAGTTTTTGTTTATTTAGTATTAAATGTTTTCACCAAGCATTATACTTTTTTTGATTCATCATGTTTTTTATATTTCAAGTATGCTATCCAAGTTTTTTTTTAAAGTATCTCTAGTTCATGTCATCTCATAAATTAATTGTGTATACATTTATGATCGATTAGAAACTTGTTTAGATAGGTTTAGGCCCTTTTTTTACACTTTATTTATTTATTTTAAAATTTAGTGATATGTTCCTTATATTAAAAAAAAAATAATAGCCATTATGAAAGAAAACCAATAGTAAAAACTAGTTTAGAATTGTACATAAAACTAACTAAATAGTTGATCAATGGTACATTGCATTTTTGCTCCAAATACCGAAAATGAATGATTAAAGCTAAAGAATGGTAATTATATATACCAATTTTAGAACACAAACTAAACTAGTAATTAGAAAAATCTATGCAATAAGATGCATAGAATAAGTACAAATTTGAAACAAATTAAACTCATTTTCTTTAAACTTCATCATTTTTGTCAAGTTGTTTGGTTAAATCTAAACCCCCAACACCTTGTACCTGCTCAAAATATCAAACAACAAACTCATTAATAAATATTTATACATTTATATATATATATAATATTCTCATTTTGACATGAAGAAAACTATATAACAAAATTGCTATGTAGTAGTGTTAATTAAATTTGTTACCTTAATAAAATTGTATGATGTATTTTCCTTTGAGTATTTCAGGGAAAGAAGCCTGAACAATATTATGATAATAACAGATTAAGACAAATGATGATAAACCTTTTAAGTAATTAAGGAATAAAAATGTGAGTTTATATAAATATATATGTATATCTTTATATTAAATAATTTTTTCTAGTATAATGTTAGAAAATACTTACAATTTTCCATCCTATCAATTCACCACAACCAACACAATACATTTGCTCAAACTCAAATACACCAGTTGAATCCACCTCTATTATTCCATCCGTAAATATATTTACACTAACAAAAATTAATCGAAGCATAAAAATTAATAAGTTAATTAATTAATTAATTCAATACTCTTTATCAACAAAACATATTTAAATAGATATATATACAATAATTAATGAAACTAACCATAATAATATCATATAATTTATGTAAAATGAAAAATGAAACGAATTTATTCAAAAAAAAAAAAAAGGAAAAGAAAGAAAAGAATTTACACTTTGCTAAAAGCTAGTCGACCCTGTCCATTTCCGGGGAAAGAAATATCCTACAAAAAAACCCAAAAATTAAATTAGGGAGGATGAAATTATATGAAAGAAAATAAGAAACGATTAAGGAAATTAATTAATTAAACAAGAAAATAAAAATCAAACAAAAGAAATGTAGAGTTAAAAATATTAGTAGAAGAAATAGGCATGGCAAATTGAAGCTTTTTCGCGGATCGGGTCGGGGCCCCGACCCGACGGGGCAGTCCCGCCCCGACACAATCGGGTCTCTAATCGGGTCTTTGCCCCGCCCCGCCCCGCCCCGGTTAATTTTTTCGGCCTGGCCGACCCGATTCGATAATTTAAAAAAAAAAAAAAAAAAAAAAAAAAACCAAATTTTACTAAAACCCTAAATCCTTAAACGTTATTTCTAAATTACGTTTATTGATTCTGTTTTTTAATCTGTGATGTAGTAATTTATGGTGTTTGTTCATCGATTCTGTTTATATACATTAAACTTGGATCTCCTTATCTCATGTGATATTATGCACGAGTTCTGTTTTGAAATAATGCCCTTTTGCTTGTAATGTAGTTTTTCGAGTTGACTTTTCCTATTTTCTTTTTCTAATGGAAATTGACATTTTTCTTTTCTTAGCTTATGGTTTTCATAATCTGGATCCTTATAAGTACCATTGAATACTTGCTTTTCTTTTGATTTGTGTATTTAGGTATATGATTTTGAAGAGGGTTAGCTTTGTTTTTTAAATAATTTATAATTAGGAAATTTGTTCAGAACTTTATTTTTTGGGTATTGTTTAATTTTAATATGAACATCTTTAGAAATTTATTTTTAAGAAAACTAACACGTTTTATTAAAATATTCTACTACATTTTTGTTTGTTTGTTTTGTTTGAAAAGTAGTATATAAATATAATATTATATATGTGACATATCTTCTACCATAAAATATATGCTATAGCCTATAGTGAATTTTGTTGCATGCAATGCATTACTAAATATCTATATAAAGCCAACATATTCTTTTTTCCATCGATTTACATGGTAAAAGTAATTTTTGGATTTACTCGGTTAGTAAAAAATGTTTATTAAGGAATATAAAAAAGAAAAAAAAGAGAATATAAATTTTTTATTAAAAAAACTCCTAATGTTAAATTTGATAAATTTTAAAATAATTATAAAATATAATTAAATACTTTAATTGATTCAATAAAACTTCTTATAAAATTTTAAGAAAATATTTTTCTCTTAACTTATAAAGTCACTTATAAAATAAAATTTGAAGAAGTAAATTTGCAAAAAAAAAAAAAAAAAAAAAAAAAAAAAACGGGTCAAACCCGACCCAGTCGGGTCGGGTCGGGTCAGACCCAATTAAATTTTCAAAGTAATCGGGGCGGGGCGGGGCGGGGCAATAGCTTATCGGGGCGGGGCGGGTCAGAAGCGGGGCGGGGCAGACCCGCCCCATTTGCCATTCCTAAGAAGAAATGATTAATGATCCACAATGTATATATATATATTATATGATGATCAAGATTAAAGATGGTGATATATATAAGTCATCTAATCTTGACTCTTGAATAAAAATAAAAAATAAAATGATCAAAAAGAAAAGAAGAAGATTTTGCTTATTATAACTAAGTACTCTTCTTGATTATTCAATATAAAAAACTAAAACAAAAACAATAATTATTAAACATGAGATCTTAATTTGGCAGTATATTTAGTGGTTTTTTTTTATCTAAAAGAATGAACACATGAGTAACAATAAATATAAATGCATAATAATATATATGTATATGTATATACCGGTGGAGGCACAATATGATGAGAGTGAGTTATATGATTGTTACATTTGCTGCACACGTATATTACTCCTTCACCTTCAGCTTCAATAGTGATCAAGAAAAGCCTTCCCATGTCTCTATTGCTTAATTTCTCCCAAAACGACAACAAAATCTTGGTCGTTTCCTTTGCTTCATCATCAAGAACGACATTAATTAGCCAAATTGTATTGTTAGTTATAAGAAGAAGAAAAAAAAAGGTAAAGAAAAACATGTCAAGGTTGAAAACTAGAAAGAAAAGGTTATGGGGTTGGGTTGATTTTGATCTTTACCTATCAAAATGGTTAATTCTATTCTAAAGAGAGAACAAAACTAACATGTAGCGATTGGGTTGGTGTATATATTATACTAAGCCAAAGGATTGTGTATATAGTTAATTACATAATGTCAATAGTCACCTTAAATTAAATTAAAAGGGAAATTTAATATTATATGCTTAAAATTAATTTATCCATTAAAAATATGCTAATATATTTTGTATTATGCAAAATATACTTATACTATTTTTCTCATCCAATTTTACCCCTAAATAAATAAAAACCAAACATCCATCTCTCTCTAGGATACTCACACCACACACACGTACATACTCTACCAGTCGGACGACCCATCCCCAGAGCTAGTGTTGTTCGGCCGCCTTACATTTCAAAAAATTTCTCTTATTTTTTGCATTTTTTTCTTTTGGTTTACCAGTTTTTTGCAATTTTTTGCGATATTTAATGATGTATTTGCAATGATATAACGAATCTGAGGTCAGGGATGAAATTTAGTGATGATTTGCGATATTTAGCGATATTTCGCGATGTGTTTCGCGATATTGTGAATTGGAAACATATAGAGATGTTTTCATGATTTCGCGATATTTCGCGACATCTAGCAATATTTTGCGAGATCGTCAAAAAATCAGGAAAAAAAAATGCAGAAAACAAGCATTGTTGTGAGACAATCAGAGATGTTTTAAGATTTTGCAATGTTTCGCGACATCTAGCGATGTTTCGCGATATCATCAAAAACCAGAAAAAAAAAATACAGAAAATAAGCGCTAAATGGGTCAAAAACCAGAAAAAAAATGTGGTGGTCGTGGATTGTCTTGGGTGCTTTTCGTGGGTCGTCGTAGGTCATCGTGAGTCGTCATGGGTCTTCTCGGTCGTGGGTCGTCTTGGTCGGTCGGAGCTCGTGAACAGTCGGGGCTTGAAAGGTTTGGGACTGGATGAGAATGAGAGAGAGAGAAAACCAATAGTAAAAACTAGTTTAGAATTGTACATAAAACTAACTAAATAGTTGATCAATGGTACATTGCATTTTTACTCCAAATACCGAAAATGAATGATTAAAGCTAAAGAATGGTAATTATATATACCAATTTTAGAACACAAACTAAACTAGTAATTAGAAAAATCTATACAATAAGATGCATAGAATAAGTACAAATTTGAAACAAATTAAACTCATTTTCTTTAAACTTCATCATTTTTGTCAAGTTGTTTGGTTAAATCTAAACCCCCAACACCTTGTACCTGCTCAAAATATCAAACCAACAAACTCATTAATAAATATTTATACATTTATATATATATATATATAATATTCTCATTTTGACATGAAGAAAACTATATAACAAAATTGCCATGTAGTAGTGTTAATTAAATTTGTTACCTTAAAATTGTATGATGTATTTTCCTTTGAGTATTTCAGAGAAAGAAACCTGAACAATATTATGATAATAACAGATTAAGACAAATGATGATAAACCTTTTAAGTAATTAAGGAATAAAAATGTGAGTTTATATAAATATATATGTATATCTTTATATTAAATAATTTTTTCTAGTATAATGTTAGAAAATACTTACAATTTTCCATCCTATCAATTCACCACAACCAACACAATACATTTGCATAAACTCAAATACACCAGTTGAATCCACCTCTATTATTCCATCCGTAAATATATTTACACTAACAAAAATTAATCAAAGCATAAAAATTAATAAGTTAATGAAACTAACCATAATAATATCATATAATTTATGTAAAATGAAAAATGAAACGAATTTATTAAAAAAAAAAGGAAAAGAAATAAAAGAATTTACACTTTGCTAAGAACTACTCGACCCTGTCCAACTCCGGGGAAAGACATATCCTACAAACAAACCCAAAAATTAAATGGGAAATTTGATTTTCTATATTTTTAAAATGTTAATTATTTTTTTTTTTTTAAACTAATACATTTTACACTGCAAAAAATATGACACTTTTTTCAAAACCCCAAAAATATCCCTTCTATCTACTTTGTCTCTCTCTCTCTCTCTCTCTCTCGGACAGAACAAAAAAAAATGCACATGGTCCGATGGCCGAACCACATGGTCCGATGGGGTTCGACCAATCGGACCCATCGGACCATGGGTCCGACCATCGGACCAATGTGCCTCTCTCTCTTCGTTTTCCTCAAACTGAAACAAAAAAAAAGCATATGATCGCATATATTTTAATAATTCGTCAAAAATAAAAATATTATTTTTCGAAAAAAAGAGAAAAATATAGGAAAAATATGTACTACACATCTTTTCAGAAGACTATTTTGGTACACTTTATTTAAAATAATTTTTTACTCTATTTTTTTTTTCATGATCACGTATATTGTAGTTTTATAAAATCATATGTGAATTTTCATAAAAATTATAATAATTTACATTACTCAAATAATAGTTCAAACAATTATTTAACACACGTAAAAAAACCACATGTTTAACAAAATATTTCTATGAAAATATTTATATGAAAATATTTCTAATTATACCAAACATCCAAAATTACATATACTTTTCTTCAAAAAAAAAAAAAATATTATATATATTTTAATAATTCATCAAAGATAAAAATTATTATTTTATATCACGAGAAAATATGACATTGAGCCTCACACGTTACAAAAAATATGAATTTAAATACAACATAAAAAATATGAGTTTAAATACAATAAACATGTAAAAAACATGAATATATTAGTACAAAAATACGACAAATAAACGCAAAGTTAATCCATAAATAGAATTTTTTTTTTGAAAGCCAATAATATAATCTTTTAATTAGTAATTTTTTTTGAGAAGTTTTTTTTTTTTTTTTTGAAATTAAACTCTTATTGACCAGAACCAGAGTTTAAAACAAATCAATAAAAAAAGATAAAAAATTCTCAATCTAAGCTAACTCACCATCCACCGAGATACTTCAAGAAAACTGGAAAGGAAATTAACAAAAAAATCGAAAAATCTAGCTCATTGCAAAAAATCTAAAAAAATCTAGCTCATTATAAAAAAAAAAATTAAAAAAAAAATAGAAAAGTTTTAATTAGTAATTTTTATGTACTCTTTTTTTTTTTTTTGAAAAAAAATATTTTAAAAAATTATATATACGCGTATAAGAATTCTAAAAAAAAAATATATAAAGGAAAACTAAATGCTATAAGATAAAAAAAAGGAAAACCCTAATCCCTAATCATTATGCGTTCAGCCTCTGCTCTCTTTCTCTCGTGAGATTCCTCACAGGTACAGCCGCATCGCTCTCTCTCCTCGCTAGCTGTACCCTCAGAACCTCACCGCTCCTCAGCCTCAGGCCAAGCCTTTCTCTAGAATCCGCCGCCGTCCATAGCTCCGAGACTCTCCAAACACGTAAGCTCAAACCATATGTTACTGTTTGTAGACCTAATATCACATACGTAGTGGCATATGTATATGGTTTTTAGTGTTGGAAGAAAGAAAAAAGAACAAGTTTATATGCTGCGTTTGATTGAAAGAGTTAACTGTGTTCAAATTCAATTCATACTTGAAATTGTTTGTATTTATATACTACTATATTACTCTTTTTCTTTTAGGATCATGCAACGCTAATAATTGAATTACTGCTAAAGTGTTTTTAAGGTTGAATGATATTTTTTTTTTTCCTCAGTTTTGGCTGTGCGTGGTTTGTAAATGCACATTCTTAGTTTCATTCTGTTTAAATTTTCCCTTTTGACCAAAATGACAATTGGTTGGCCACTTGAGAGGCTAATCTTATTCTTACGTAATTACTATGATTTCTTAATTTAGCCAAATAAATATCTAGTTCATATGTAGCTACCATGATCTAAAATCTAATTATTACTTTAAGATGAAGTATAACTGTTCATTTAAAATAACAATAAAAAGATTTGCTGTTGCTTGACATGGTATCGTTAATTGTATTTTTTTTTTCTCTTTTCACTTTTGCAGATTGAGCATCTCTGATTTTTATTCATCTCTTGGAGGAAACGTTGTGTTTCCTCAAAGAAACAGGGGTCATTCTGTGATTTCTCGTTTTTCTGGGTCTGGTGGAGTGGATTGTGGTCTGAATTTGAGGCTTGCTTAGGGATCTATAGCCATGGGAATCGAAATTAGGAACGATAACGTGGGGTATCGTGAATTAAACAATGTCGATATCACTGATTCCGATTTGTTCTATCACGTTAGAGATGCTCTTACTTCTGTTTCAAAGGTAAAGCTCAAGATTTTTCTCCCAAAATCTGAAGCATTCTTTGTGGATTGATTGAAGGGTTTCTTAAATATGGGTTTATATCGTTTTTTCCCCAGTTGCAGTGAAAATATTTGCTGTGAGAATCTGAATTATTGTTTTCTTTTATCTTTTTCTGGTTTAGGGGGACAGTGACAAGTATAACCAGCTTGTTGCAGTCATGCACCACAGGGGACGTCTTGCTCCTGATGAGGTTGCACTGCTCGTGGTAAGCTCTCTATCTGAAGCTTTTTTCTTGTCAAGTTCTTTTGCTTCTTTGTCAAAGAAGTTAATTCATTTGTTTCATGGGGTTTATTGTGTAAACCTCTCTTTTCTCATCTCCTTGTCGTTCCCTTTGAAATATGCTTCATTTGTACACTATTACTGAATAGACATCCTGTATGAAGCCTGTTAAAACCTTCTGCCAAATCTGACTCTTTGTTTTGATCAACTGACTTTTTGTTTGTTAATGCTTGATAGACGAGTTTGAAGGCACTGTCTGTTGCAGTGTCACATATTGATAATGTTCTTCATCACTCTCTTCTTGTTTCTGTAAGTTGATAAAAGAACTTTGGTTTGATGTTAGCTTTTGCTGTTTTCAATTTTCTCAATTACTGATTTGGTAATTCTTTCCAGATATTCTCAATGAACATGTGGTCCTGTAGGATTGATGTGATGGATGCTCTGATTGAACTAATCATTTCATTGGTACACGGCTTCTTCTTATGGTGATAACCATTGTTTTTTAGAACTACTAGATTTATTTTAAAAGTGCTGTATGTACAATGTCAATCTTGCAGGCTGCTTCAAGTGGGAAATATGTTGATTCGTGTTTAGAGATGCTGGTTGGAAATTTCACGCCCCCTTCTTCAATGATAGAGTTTTTGAAACAACCACGAGGTATTTCAATAAAGTACCAAGTTCTATCTCGGGTGCATTCATCTCTGGAAGTCTTAGCTGATTTGGTGCCGATTTCTCCCATGAGATTGTTGCCAATTGTAATACAGAGGAAGCCACACTATACTTCTAAGGAAGCTGTGAGTTGCCTTGGTGCTTTGCATTTTCTATTAGTCTTTCTGTACTATATATACAACTCTATTTGATGCTTGGTCTTCTGATTGTTTTAGCTTGATAGTGTGACTGTATTGCTGTTCAGTTACTAGTGTAGCATTGTTAGTAAGGTATCATATATCTTGTTTGTGGCATATTTTGAGTCTCGTGCTGCTTGTATGCTTGTTAGCAAAGGTATAAATATACTTGTTTGTGGCATGTTTGATGTTCATCTTTTAAGACATGGCAACTTAGAGCGAGATGAATGCACTTTTTGACCCTTTCATGAAACCAAACTATTGATAAAGTTCCTTAATTCTATACATAGTGAAGATCAGATTCTTTTCAGTGTGAACCATATATTTTTTTTGCTTTTGTTCATCACCTTATTTTACATTCCTCAAATAGTTATATTATTTGTGTTTCTTTGACGTTGTAAGAATTTAAAAACATAATTTCTTGTAGTAAAAATGTGATATTTTTTTTGGATTACAGATAAAATTTAGCATTGACTTATGGAACTTTTCTTTTGTAATGCCTCTGTAAAGTTTCTGATTATGTGATATATTTCTTGTTTATTTCTTGTATTACCTTATACATTAATAATACATGTTGCGTTTTATTTTTGGAAAAATAATAATAATGTAGCATTGACTGATTCCCTATGCTGGAGTATTGTATTTTTTAAGAACTGGTTTTTTGTTATGACATGTGAAACTTTAGCTGCGCCACATATGTTTATGAAGCGTGTCTCTATATCTGGAATTTGATTTGTTGCTTCTTACTTATTATTATTTCATAGGTTTCTTTTCATTGCCTAAGTGAATTTGTTTTCTTACCTTACAATTTATAATTTTGCTGGCGTGAGAAAGTGGAAGTAACTATGTGTGTTCTGTTGCAGAGTCTTGTTGTTTATGCAGAAAACATGTTAAAACTGGAAAGCTGCATTTTTGGTGAGCTTGTTAGAAGTACAATGATTTCAGGGTTGATTGATTTGCTGGTTGATTTGGATGTAAGATTTTTTTCCCATTTTTCTCTCTTGTTGAGTTTGTTAAGGTCAAGTGTTGATATGGTGTGGTGAACGTTTTACAGGTGGAGATTGGGTGGGATGACATCTTACATGATGACTCCACTAAGGGAATTTTTAATATGGAGCTAGAAGATATTGATGAGGCTTCAGATGATGAATTGATGGATAGCTCTGAGGTATGTCTAATTATTCCAATTCGATGATGAATTAGTGGAGGAATTAGAATTGGTACTCTCAGCAGGTTTAAAAATATGAGAATTTTGATGGTTCTGAGATGCTTTTTTTTTTTCAAGTATACCATTTAGAGGATGAGTTCGCGAACTTCTCTTGAAGAGCAAATTCTGATATATCGCAACATTTTAATTTAGAAGTCGCATGCCTCTAAGGAAGGACATTATAAATTCATGTGTGTAGATGTTTGACGACTATCCTATTTTTTATTAACAAAATTGTTTGTAGAAGTTCTTCTTTTGTTAGTTTTGCTTGTAGATGATTCATGATGTATATGGAGCATATCGGTGGCAACTGAGCCTTTGGCTCTGGTTGAACTGTTTTGTTGCTACACATTTATTAAGGTCATTGTTCATGGAAAGGGTTAATTGAGCTGTACACTAGTATATTTAATGCAAAGTATAACATATGCTGTATCAAATTATCTTGTAATCATTTTGAAGGATCACTTAAATTTAGTTCATAGTCTAGAGTTTGAATAATTTTTACAGCAGAAATACTTTGTTGCCAATTTGTTTTGGAATCTTTGGCGTTGTATTATTTTAATTGTTATATTCTATTTTGATTTCCTTGATTATCTATGGTTGCATTACTATGCTTTTGTAAAGTAATCCGGCTATTGTTTACAGCTTCCAAGAGAATTGAGCAGGAAGGGCTTAGTAGGAAATCTGTTTGCCGAGAAGTTGGATAACTTGATGGTGGTAGTCTTTGAGCATTTGAATTCCTGTGAAGAAGGTGGCCGTTTAAATGAGGTATATTTTGAGTCTCTTGTGCTTTATTCATGCCTGATCTTCTCTTTGCTCTCTGTTACTAAACTTTTCTAATGTAAATGTTGCTCTTACTAGGTATTTGGAAATCTTCTCCAATCATTTCAGAAGACTGTTCTGACTGCATACAAGTCAAAATTTTCTCAGGTTCACTATTGTTGTCTGAATTCTAATGTTTATCTATTTTTGCACATTTGGTATTGTCTCTGCAATATAATACAAGTTGTGGTTTTTGGTAATGCTTGTCCTAAATAAATGCTTGGCCTTCATTTTTCTTCTTGCAGTTTATAATGTTCTATGCTTGTGCTCTGGATCCTGAGAACTGTGGAAGTAGATTTACAAAGATGCTTTTAGATATCTTTGTTTGTAATACTCATCCCCCAATTTTGAGGTAATTTCTCTTGCCACTTGGTCATTACTATGTCATTTTTATAATTGCTAGGTCATGGTTTCTTCTTGTAAGGATCTCTTACCCTTACATTTCTTATTCATCTTTCGTTTTATTGGATGTGCATATGCTAGTTGGTGCCTTTATTTACTTTGATACTATATTGTATTTGATTTATTTTATAGGGCTGTTAGTTTTGTGGAATATTATTTAAAGGATAAATCGGTTTTTCTCCCTTGAATTATGAAACTGATTGACTCTTGCTTTCTGATTTTTTTACTTGTATGAAATACCCCTGAACTATGGAAACTATTGAAAAATCCCCCTTTATGTTACATTCCGTCCTAAGATTGTAACAGTTGGCTAGCTTGACATATGAACATAGCTTTTCTTTATAACACTTGCCCCAATTTTTTTTTTGTTTGGCAACATGGCTTTTGAACAATGGGAAAATAATATAAAGCATTACAAAAAAAAAAAGTAAAAGAAAGCGATAAATCAGATTCGAATTATTTTAAGTTTAAAAAATCTATTTTTTTTTTTAATTTGTATGTGCACATATTCATTCTCCAAAGCCAATATAATGAAAATAAATATTCACTTTTAATTCCCACAACTTCTAATAATCTCAATCTTAAACATTTATTATTATTCAATTAATATAAAAGATTTATGATATTCAATTAATCCACCGTTTATGAAATATGAGAAGCAGTATGCATATCAGTTTGTGGTATTTGTCATCATTTCACTTGATTTTATCAGCAAGTGGTTGTTAAAATATATTTATATTATATAGGGAAGAACATTTCGATACTGAATTCATGTATATTTTTTTTTGCAGGATGAGTGCTGTGGCTTATCTTGCTAGTTATTTGTCCCGTGGAAAGTTTTTGTCAACATCTTCAATTGCAAAAACCTTGAAAAGGTTGCAACTGAAACTAAAAGATAAGATAGAAAATAATGAGTAATATCACTTTATATTGCTGACTATATGGTGTGCGAATCTTGTTTCAGTTTGGTTCAATGGTGCTTGGATTACTGCAATTCGCATGAAGGTGAAATAAACCCAAAGGCTCATAGGATTTTTTACTCTGGATGTCAGGTACACATCTGAGCATTCTTTTCATCAAACCTTTATACCTGCTTCTAGATATATGTTTTCTTTGATGGCTTTGTCTGGAGACAATGAATCACTCTCTTTGGGTAAATAACCATGTGTTTTATTGAAATATAGATTTAGTATCCTATGTTTTCAATGGTACTCATCTGGTAACCTCAATTTGAAATCTTACATATTTGACACTCAATTTGATTAATAAAATTTTAATAATACACATACTATTACAATAATCAAATTTGAGTCCAGGGTACATATTATGTAAGATTTCAAGTTACTGGTACCAAATGAGTATTGAAAATATAGGGTACGAAACATGTATTCCTCTAAAACAGATGGTACCAAATGAGTGTTTACCTTTTTTGACTTTTATGTTGACATTGGTTTTAATACTATGATGAAAGGAGGCCAAAACAGTTAAAACCATTTTGTTTTCACTTGTAGATTTACTCTATTAATAATATCATGTTACCATTGGTACCAAATGAGTGTTTACCATTTTGTTTTCATGTTAGAGTTGCAAAGTTGAGGACCCTCGTCTATTTTAAAAGTGACAAGCAAAATATTAAACATAAAAAGTAAAAAGTATGACGAGTGGCCTTGATTTTAATTTTTATTTGCATTAAAATGTTTTGTACATACATTGGCTCTAAGTTGACTAAATATACATTGGCTCTAAGTTGACTAAATATACATTGGCTCTTTATTACAAGTTCTACCTTTTCATTGTTTTCAAAGATTTTTCTAATGGATTTCTTATTTTTTTAATATATATATTTGTAATTACAAGAAAATTCAATAACAGTGATTGTGTCAGGATCTTCAATACTTTGTGAACCAATGCTTATGTTTACTGGTTTATGCTGCTAAATTATTTTCTTTTGCTTTGCAGGCCATTATGTATGTATTGTGTTTTCGTATGAGATCTTTGGTGGGTGTTCCTTGGTTCAAATCACAGCTTCTTGTGCCTATAAACCTGATATTGTCTCATAATTTGAGTCCATTGAAGGTAATTACTTTATTTATGTCATTTCTTATATCAAACGGGAAAAACATACCCTAATGATTAATTGCACAAGGTTTTTATTATTAATACACGATGGTTTTTTTTTTTTTTTAATTTTCAAACGATTATCCCTTTAGATTTTTTTTTTGGTTAATAGAATTTGTTACTTCTTACAAAATTAGTAAATTTCGATTAAACTTGTGATGTTGAATGGGAAGCCATCTATGTGGCATACTGGTAGTTACATCCTATTTATTTTGTGTTGCAATCTCAATGCACGAAATGAAATTTTCTTGTAATAATAGTAGCCTTTTGTCTTGAAAAAAAGGAAATCAAGAAAAGAAAAGAAAAGGAAGGAATTTTGAGTTCACATCCTTTACTTCCGAGGCTTGACTGTTTAGCCTTTTGTTTGTTCTACACAAGTTTAAATTTAAAATATACTTGGCATATATTGTGTTTGATAATAGATTCTCTTTTTCAATCTAATTGATCAGGTTTGTCTCCCTTCTATCGTAACTGAGTTTCTAAGACAATCAAAAGCAGCTGATTTGTTCACCTCGTCTGAGAAATTCAATTTTGACGAGTACCTGGAATCAGAATCAGAATTCTCTAAAGCTTTCGGAGGGATGGAGAGACTAGATATGTTCTTTCCATTTGACCCGTGTTTGCTAAAACGAAGTGACAGGTTTATATCCTCTCCTTTCGTTCGATTGAATCCAGTGTTTTTTCCTTTTTATTTTCTCATAGGAAATAAGAGATATCATATACTTGCTCCCCAAGTAACACGAGTTCACTCTAAATTGTATATATATATTTTTTGTTAGAACTTCCATTTCAAACATATTTTTATTGGTTTTCTGAAATTATTTATCTTCATTCTCCATATGAAGCTTCATCCGACCAAACTACGTATACTGGTCCATGGTCAGACCTACATATAACGACGAAGAAGAAGATAGCAGTGATGAAGAAGTGGAAGTGAATACAGAGATTGAAGGGAATCACGAAGATTTTGATATTGATGAGTTTGACAATGCTCTGAACCAAATGTCCATCACCCCGAAGAACCGGTTTGCGGGTGGTTTTAATGAACACCTGCGGATGCCCTCAAGAATCAGACCATCGACAAGTCCCGAGTCTTTGTGAGTTGATGCACTTTTCTTCATTCATTTGATTTTATGGAATCAAATCTTCCATTGCAATCGAAGTTGTGTATTGGTATTATAGCGTAGTTCTTATAGGCAAAGGCAATTTGCCTCTTTTAGTGTTTTTTTTCTTTTCTTTTTTGATAGAAGCCTTTTTAGTGTTCTTGGTCTTGTATTAATTAATTAATGTAATATAATCGAAGTCAAACCCGCAATTAATTAAAGAAATTTTGGTAGTTTTTTTTTTTTTTATGTTTTAGTCATGTAGATAGATTTATTTATTAATTTATTTTTAGATAAAGACTTTACACGTGTTCTTTTTACTAGCGACAAATGAATAAAAGTTTTTCAATCTGACAAAGTTGTGCCTTTGCCGTTGGAATTTTTGTTTTGGGGTGTTATGTTAAATCTCATCTAAGGTTTGAGATACAAAGACAATATAATGATTAATTGTAGGCTAACTTGATTGACCTTCAAGAACCGGATTTACAAACAAATATTGATGTGAGAATAATTATATTTCAATTAGTTTTTCTTTTTTCAAATAAAAATATAATTTTAAGGGGTAATTTTGTAATTTGATTTTATTGGTGAGATGTATTTACAAATAAGTGATTTGTATTTTATAGGGTAGAAAGTGTATTAATGTTTTTAGTGGGTTTGAGTGTTTGATGGTTATATTGTACAGTTATTCACTTTTTTATTAATGGCATGTTTACTTAGAGGGAATAGGAATCAATAGTATGGTATTAATTTTCATACAATTGTTTATTAAATTTTACACAAATTAAGGTTAAAATAAAAGAAAAGGTTCTCCCTCCATTTTTTTAGAGAATACCTTTCCCTTTCTTAATTTATTTTATTTTAATTCTAATTTTATTAATTAAAAATGAAAAAAATAAACAAATATGTTTTTTAAAATTTATAAACAAAAAATAATTAGATGTTCTAACAATCACAATTTTGTAAAATTAAAGTATTCCGGTTACCTTTTCTAGTTATATAAATAAAATAATATGTGATTATGATTTTCTTTCCATTCAGTATAGTAAAATATTGATTTCAATTATTTTCTATATTAAACCGATTCATTTCTCCCATTGATTATTCTGATTTCAATTACAGTTTAAAAAACGCGTCATAAGAGTATTAAAGAATCAAATTTAAACAATAAATACAGAAATTAATTAATATCTAATATATGACGATTTTGTTTTTTAAAATATATTTACAATATAAATTATTATTATTTTATTTTTTCAAGAAAATTAACAAGTAATATATTACAAATATTAATTCTAATTATTCTCCATTTATTATATTATATTTTTTTTATTAATTTATTCCATACTCTGCTGTAAATATATTCAGTGTTTTCCCCGTTCTTAAATAAATTGTCCATAAACAGGAAAAACACGCAAAAGGTAAATAAAGATGAAAGACATAGAAAAGAAATCTACATCCATTGGGACAAAGCTATACGAGATTGACCAAAATAGATGGTAATTAATTAAACAAATAAGAAAATAAAAAATAATGGAAAGTGAAGAAATACTAATTTCTTTTGGTATCGAGTCCCCTGCGTCTTTCTCTTATCCTTGAGACCTGATCAGATTTCTCTCCGCATTCTTATTTTCTTAGATGGTTTTGTTTTTGTATGAAAATAATAATAACACATTAAAAATGATTATTATTTAACACATTAAACATGAAAATCACAAAAGATAATCTTTCAACAATTCATTACTATTTAGTTGTAAAATTTTTATATTGATAACTTTGTTTATGAATCAAGAGAGATAAGGGTGCAGTGAGATTTATTTATTTATTATTATTATTTTTTTTGTGATAAAGCAAGGAAGATGGATTCTTTTGCCAATAGAGTAGAAGGTGATGACAAAGAAGTTCTTAATTGGGCAGCAATTGAGAGGCTTCCAACATACGAACGACTAAAACAAGGAATACTAGACACTTGTACAGTTGATGTACACCATCTTAGTATTCAACAAAAACAGAGTTTGGTTGAGAAACTGGTCAAGGTGCTTGACCAACATAATCAAACTTTCTTGGCCAAACTCAAGAATCGCATTCACAGGTTCATTACCCACTTTCTGTGTTTTGTTTGATATTTCAAGCAAATAGAAATAGTTACTCATTTTTCTTTTGGCCATATTCAATAGTGTTAGAATTGAGCTACCTACTGTTGAAGTTCGTCTTGAACATCTCATTGTTGAGACAAAAATTTATGTGGGAAAAGAGCTCTACCTTCATTCATTAACTTCACAACGAATGTCATTGAGGTAAAAAAAATTTGTTTTTAAACCATAACATTTAATAATTTTCTATCACTATTTTGTTATTTGATTTTATTTTCAAGGATTCTTAAATTATCTACATATAATTCGAAGCAAGAAGAAAAAAATTGCTATACTAGATGGGCTTAGTGAAATTATAAAACCATGCAGGTGAATGACTTAATATCTTTTCATTTGGGTATGTGAAAGAAAAGTAAACAAATAAATCAATAAGCTAGTTTATTATTTTTACAATAGCATTGTTATTGGGTCCTCCAAGTTCTGGAAAGACAACTCTTTTACTGGCTTTGGCTGGACAGCTTGACCCAGGATTGAAAGTGAGATTTTTTTTTTTTTATTTAAATTAACTTATTTTCAAGGTTTTAACTTATTTATGTATGTATGTTTATATAAGTGAATTAGTGTTTCAGTTTTGTGGAAAGGTGACTTATAATGGGCATGACTTGGATGAGTTTATCCCAAAAAGAACAACAGCGTATGTAAGTGAGCATGATTCTCATATTAAAGAAATGACTGTGAGGGAAACCTTAGATTTCTCTGCTAGGCGCCAAGGAGTTACAAGGCGTTATGGTATGTGAATGTCCCCCTTTATGTTTTGAATTTGTGTAAAAAAATTAGAGACTTGAAATTCATCTTCATTTGGCTATTTGGCTATTTATTCTCACAGAGTTGCTAGCAGAGTTGTGTAGACGAGAGAAAGAAGCCAATATCAAGCCTGATCCTGATATTGATGTCTTCATGAAGGTGACCTTAGTGACAAAATTCCTTACTTGAAAAGTTTTAGAAGATAAAAAAAACATTGGAGTAAGATGCCTAAGATGTTCTCAATGCTTGTTTCTGTCTGATGATTTGCTATTCTAATCTATACAGGCAGCAACAACAGAAGGCCAAGAGATGAGTGTTGTGACTGATTATGTTCTCAAGGTTAGCATCTTTCACAAGTTAATATCATGTAAAATATCAATTAATTACTAATTGAAATTAAATTGTAATGCTTAAAGATTTTGGGATTAGATGTGTGTGCTAATACCATAATAGGGGATGACTTAATAAGAGGTATCTCTGGAGGACAAAGAAAATGAGTTATGACAGGTGCACATTTATGCTTTTGTGTATGCTTTTGTGTCAGGTGAGATGCTTGGTGGACCAACAGGGGGTGTTGTTCATGGATGAAATATCCACCAGATTAGATAGCTCAACAACATATCAAATTATCAATTCTATGAGGCAAATTGTTCACATGTTGAATGAAACTGGTGTCATCTCTTTACTCCAGCCTGCACTAGAGTCTTACAACCTTTTTGATGATATCATTCATTTATCTGAGGGTCAGATTGTTTACTAAGGTCCCCGTGAACATGTGCTTGAGTTTTTCAAAAATATCCTGACAAGAAAGCTACTATTGACTTTCTTCAAGAGGTAATGTAAATGTAATTTTTTATTTTTTATTTTTTTGTTGAAACAGTTATCATCTACTAAATGTAATTTGATGGTTATAATTACCAGGTAACATTGAGAAAAGATCAAGAGCAGTATTGGGCAAGAGAAGAAGAATCTTGTAGATTCATCACTCTCAATGACTTTGTGGAAGCATTCCAATCCTTTCATGTGGGACAAAGAATAAAAGATGAGCTTCTGCTCTATTTGACAAGACTAAGAACCATCCAGCTGCTTTAGCAACTCGAAAATATGGTGTTAAAAGCAAAAAAGAGATGTTGAAAGCTGTCTTCAGCAGAGTGTGGTTGCTTATGAAAAGAAACTACTTCTTTTACATTTTCAGAATCATCAAGGTAATAGTGGTTTTCAATTCTTCGACTGAGAACCGTTGCTTATGAAAATTCAATCCTATTTCTGCATGAGTTTAATTTATGATCTTCTTTTCTTGTTTTTTTTAAAAAGACTTTGATTGTGGCAATCATCGTCTCAACTGTTTTTTTTTTAGAACTGAAATGCATCATGGCACAATAGAAGATGGAATAATCTACTCTGGTGCTCTATTCTTCATTGTGGTCATGTTTGTGTTCAATGGGATGTCAGAGATTTCTATGAAAATCCAGAAACTGCCAGTGTTTTACAAGCAAAGGGACCTAAATTTTTACCCTGCATGTGTCTATGCTCTTACACGTGGATTACTAAGATCCCTATTGCATGCTTAGAAGTCTTGATTTGGGTTTCCATTACATACTACCTAATTGGACTTGATCCTAGTGTTGCAAGGTAATATGATTTAATGTGACTTATTATGAAGAATCTTAGTTTTGAACCTCTTCAATAGTTGGGCTGAGTTCTATTTTGCAAACTATTCCAGTTTTTTCAAGCAAGGACTTTTGCTCATTTTCGTGAACCAAATGGGCTCTGCATTATTCCAAGCTATTGCAACTACTTCTAGGAATCTAATTGTAGTTGACACTTTCGGCTCATTTGTATTACTCATGCTTTTCGAGCTAGGAGGCTTTCTGTTATCAAAGAGTAAACAGACTTTCTTTTCTTTCATTCATTCATTCATTTTTATTTATATATTTATATTTCTTTCTCATTCTGACTGTTATAGTGTTTCACTACAGATGATATTAAGAAATGGTAGATTTGGGGTTATTGGAGTTCACCCCTTATGTACTATCAGAATGCAATACTGGTCGATGAGACCAATGGAGTCATGTAATTTATTGGACTAAAAAACATTTGAGCATGTAGCCTTCATATATATTTTTCTTTTCACTTTTGAGTAATTTTTGACAATGGAATTGATTTTTGGGTTTCACTTAAAATTATAACAACCTGGACCAAATGGAACAAGACATCTATGAATCGAAGTGTTAGAATCTCAAGGATTCTTTACAAAATCATAATGGTATTGGATTGGGCTTGGAGCAGTGGTTGGTTACAATATCATTTTCAATGTTCTTTATGCACTTTCTCTCACTTACCTCAACTGTGAGTATTTCTACTTTACCGTCTTTGATACGAGATGACATGATACTATAAGGAGTGTTTTTTTTTTTTTTTTTTTTTTTCTGTTGATTGTGTTCTAATGTTGTCTGCATCTTCATTGTAGAGTTCGGGTTATCTCATGCGATTTTTCTACTTGAAGATTCAAAGAGCAATAATCAAAATGCAGAAAGTGGTGCTGAAGAGAGGAACCAAAATATAAATAGAGGAATAGTACGTTCTTCCATTTGAACCACATTGGATCACTTTCAAAGATATTGTTTACTTTGTTGACATGCCACAAGTAAGTTTTAAATGAAAATATTGAGTTTATTTTGCTGCCTTTGTAATCAAATTCAATAATGCAACTCATGTACTTGAACCAAACTAAATGAAGAAGCAAGGAATTAGAGATGATGATAAGTTGATTCTTTTAAAGAAATCAAGTAGTGGTGCTTTCAGGCCTGGTGTTTTGACAGTGCTGATGGGAGTAAGTGGTGCTGGAAAAACTACTCTGATGGATGTGTTAGCTGGTAGAAAGACCTAGGGGTATATCGAAGGAGACATCAAAGTTTCTGGATATCCTAAGAAGTAAGAAATATTTTCTCGAATTTTAGGATATTGTGAGCAAAATGACATCCACTCATCACATGTTACTATCTACGAGTCCTTGATCTACTGAGTGTGGCTTCGTTTACCAACTGAAGTTGATACCAATTACTAGAGAGATTTGTTTGACATTGAATTGAAATTCACACTATTCATTGGAATGTATCCTTAGGTAGGTATATACATTACTACACGGTATAGTGCAATAGGATTTAATCTTTTTCTTATATAACATATATAAATAACATAATTTAATTATAGCTCCATTAATAATAATATAATATGGTTGATTTACTACATTTGTTTTGTTGATTGTGAAAGATCGAAACTTTAAATAGCAATAATATATATATATATATATATATGACAATATGTAATATACAAGCCTCATGGATATAGGATTCAAAACTGTGTAGTATATATATTATATTGTCATTTATATATAATATATATATAGATATATATATCAAGCCTATGTGTCTCAATTTACAATTTACACATGCCTCTAAAATAGTATATTATGTGTTTCATACGCCAAGTACGTAATCCTGCAAAAATAAGTAACATAAAAAAACGCATGCAGGTTATAGCTATTAAATTGACCTGCCCATGGGAAAGAAACTTTGTATTGCAATATATAAACGTAAAGATAAAATAAAAAATTAATCTTAACACACACACATATATATATTTTAATAAATTAAGTTCATTAAAAGAGAAAAGGGCAAAAGCCAAAGTGAGATATTACAAAGCAGTAGTACTATCAAACACACGAACAGACCAAAAACAACAGCAGAGGTTAATGACAGACAAACCACAAAGGAATATAAAAAGCTTATTAATATTATATTTACATTAATTAATATATGATAAAACATTTGTAGTATAGCAACACTAATTAGATGGTACACAGTGAAGAGTAGTAGGGGGAAGGTAGGTACCAAACAACTTATCCCACATGACCAAAAAGGGTTGGGAAAAGTTGAACTTGTTGCCATATAATTGATGGTGCACATCGTGATAAAGAGTGTTGTTTTTGAAGATGATATGAAATGGATTCCAAGGAAGGCATAACCCGCAATGGTCATCGATGGCTTTGATAGTGGCGAAGGAGAAGAAAAATATTGACGTTTTAGGTGACATACCAGACACAAAAAATGACAATGCTCCGCTCATTGTGTCCACCAAAAGCCCTTCCAAAGGATGATTGTACAGAGCTCCAAATGCGTAAGGCACCACCAGCCGGTGGTGTTGGGAGTGAATATATTTGTACAAATATTTGTTCTGATGCATATAGCGGTGCATGAAATATTGCCATGTGTCCACAACCAGCATAGCAATACCCCATTGCCATCCCAAAATAATAATTGTCATCACCATAGACCTTTCATCATTATTATCATCTCCATCAACATCATCACCACCCTTTCGATTAACCTTAATTATATATATATTTTATATTAATTCCAAAAAAAGATATATAACATCATAAAATTAATGGACAAGATAAAAATCTGTATCACTACGTATATATATTTTCTTACCATATAACATATGGTTGTTGTGATTGCTTGTATGAACTGTTGAAGGAGAACACCTTTTATGACAGTTGATTTGTCCACTGTATTCTTCTCCATCTCATCTCTTTTTGTATGTAATCTATAATTTTCATCTATTTTTAAATCCAGAAGAAGGTACATTCCATAATATACCCAGTAAACTAGAATTGGGACAAAAATTCCCAATATTTCATCAGCAACAATTCAAAAATACTCCATGTTGATCTTGTTTATATTAATTGTACCTAAGAATTAGCAAGAAGTCGAAAGATATATTAACTTTACATATATAATAATAATATACAAAACAAAACAATAAGTGTTAATATAAATATATATATATATATTTATATAAAGATAAGAGTATATTATATATATGATTGTTTGACTAACCTCAGAAGATGACGAACTGAAAAAGAGATGTTAATAAACCTTCTGCCTCAACCCTACAAGACAAGATAAAACGCACTGGAAACCAGAAGAAACAAGGGAAAGCTAGCAAAAAAAATTAAAGACGTACTGGTTGGGAAGAAATATATATTTTGATTAAGTAATATATCAAACACAGGCTAGGGTTGTTTCTAGTTTGACCTGCCCATGCATGTGAAAGAAACTTTATACAGCAATATAGTGAGAGAAAAATATTTACACTCTAACAGCTATATATTAATTTCTATATACATACACTCATACACATGATGGCCACGGCCATGTTCCTAAAATAGTTTGGTCACAATGGTGATGAGTAGGTTATTATATCAATCTCTATCAATTGCTTAAGGTGCCCCATCTCATATTACAATTTACACATGCCTCAAATAGCATTATTCTTTCACACACACTTGTAAATATATATAAGTAATATCAAATGCAGGCTAGCTAGGATAATTTGACCTACCTGCATTTTAAATTCAATTAAATTATTTTTTTCCCCACTACAGGATCCTACGAGAGTAACAACTAACAAGACTCTCAATTAAAAAATATTAAACTTTTTTTTTTTGAGAAATAAAAAATATTCAACTTATAAAGTGTTGTCCATACCGGATAAATAATAAAATATTTCTTTGACTGAGGGTAAAAAATGTATGTGCAATTCTTACTTCTCTTCTTCTACACCCGGCCACAACCTTTTACATGTTTATTATGGTAAGATTTCCAATTCTATGATCAATAATACTTCATTTATTTCCTATAAAAGTTATGAACCCAAAAAGAAAAGGTTAAAAGGATTGGAGAGAAGGAATTCATGTTATTTTTGGGATTTTTTTTTTTCCTAAAAAAATTGAATGTGAAAAGAACTCATCTTTTTGCTAGCTAGAAGAGATGTTTAGCATCAGAAAAAGAAAAAAAAACCAAATAAATAAATAAGTAAAATAAAATTCTATTTATTTGTTTGTGCTGGAAAAATTATGAACAAAAACAAAGGAAAAAAAAAATGGGATCAAGAGATGAGGAATTTACAATAAAAAAAATCTAGTTTAAGTTGATGTTTGATATTTTTTATCCCAATATATTTTTACATTTTAAATATTTGTACTTTTAATTAAAAAAAAAAATAAATACTAGAGTTATAATTAGAGAAATGCTAAAATGTATCACTGTTGTCTACCACCCTCCTAGATGTCATATCACTATGGGTACAATTAAGTATCGGATCTCATATAATTTAATTAATAGGTACTTTAGAATATATATTGATAACCAATAGTAAGACACTATATCTAGAAGGTGTCGGACACCACTAGTACCCAATAGCCATACTCGTTTACTAATAAGTAATGAAGATTAATGGTAAGCTAGTCATTCCCTTACATTTGTTTACTTACTTTATTAAAATAAAAAAAAAAATTGATAACTTGATTAAAAAAGGGATAAAAAAAATAAATAAATACTTCCCCACCAATTTCTTAAAGAATGCTTTATCTTATTTTTTTAATATCTATTATATAATGACAATTTTATTTTTTAAAATATATTTACAATATAAATTATTATTATTTTATCTTGCCAAGAAAATTAACAAGTAATTTATTACAAATATTAATTTCAATTATTCTCCATTTATTTTATTATATTTTTTTTATTAATTTATTCCATTCTCTGCTGTAAATATATTCAGTGTTTTCTCTGTTATTAAATAAATTGTCCGTAAACAGGGAAAACAAGCAAAAGGTAAGTAAAAATAAAAGATATAGAAACGAAATGGAACAAAGCTATACGAGGTTGACCAAAATAGATAGTAATTAATTAAACAAATAAGAAAAAGAAAATAATGGAAAGTGAAGAAATACTATTGTCTTCTGGTATCGAGTCTCCTGCGTAGGTCAGATTTCTCACCGCATTCTTATTTTCTTAGATGTTTTTGTTTTTGTATGAAAATAATAATAACACATTAAAAACTATTATTATTTAACACATTAAACATGAAAATCACAAAAGATAGTCTTTCAACAATTCATTATTATTAAACACATTATGACTCGATTACTTTTGTAAAAAT
This sequence comes from Cannabis sativa, assembly GCF_029168945.1. NCBI lineage: Eukaryota > Viridiplantae > Streptophyta > Magnoliopsida > Rosales > Cannabaceae > Cannabis > Cannabis sativa. The sequence continues at coordinate 5,930,095 of NC_083607.1, read as the reverse complement.
TAATGTTTAAAAATTTATAGATGAATCAAGTATTTTTGTTTTAAAATAATGATGAGATATCTCATGCTTTGGTTATTTTTAATAAATTAATTTATTGTCTTTATTATAAATAGTTTTAAACGGACTATCAAGTGTGACGTCTCGGGAAATCAGGGCGTTACAGGCTCTGACCCGAGCTATCATCTGACCTTTTCTTCAGGGTCTGAAACACCTTCTGAGACATGGCTGCATGTGAGCAATATAAGAAAGTTAAAGGCAAATATGATATAAGGCACGCCACAGGATGAATAAATATAAGTTAAAATACCCTGCACGTAGGCAGGAGCATTCTCCCGAACAAGCGGGGATGGAGGTTCATCGTCTGAAGAGTCTTCTTGCTCCTGCTCTGTTAGAACGACCTTTCCCTTGTTAAGACATAATTAGAAACCTGTTATTGTCTAATTACTGGTTTTGCTTAATTGCTCTACTGAGTCACTAGAATTGTCATTTTATTCCTTTTTCTGTTTTGCCTTAGAGTCTGTGTAACGCCCTGAATAAATAGGCAGCTACCCAAAATACTTATGAAACCCTAATCCCCTAAACGGGATTACTAATCAAAATAGCGCAGATTTTAAACTTTTATATTAAACAGAATGAAAATAAACTTGTAATATATTTAAACTTTTAAAATAGTAGGGATCCCAAAAATATTTACAAACGCTATTACAAGTCATTTATTTCTAGCCGACCTAAACGGCAAAATAGAATTCAAAAGTTCATCACTGATAGACCCTTAACCCGCTTGGTCTGATATGGCCCGGACATGTACATTCTTCGTCCAGCTCCTGCACTCATGGCTGATCAGCATAAGTCCTACCCTTTTCCTGCACAGTAGAGCACCCGTGAGCCAAGCCCAGCAAGACAGTATAAAACATATCAATAATATGCTCATCATACAATATAGACAACAATGCTATTCAAATTTGTCTGTGTGACACAGACCTGCATGTTACGCTCACATGCCTATTTATGTCTACGTGGCGTAGACCTACGTGTTGCGCTCACACGTCTATTTATGTCTACGTGGCGTAGACCCACGTGTTGCTCTCACACGTCTATTTACAATAAGGCCTTAGATCAGTTCATCTCGGTTCTTGTTACCGAGTCCAACCTGGTTATGCCTTGAGCGCATAACCCTTAGTCTCAACATATACATTTATCATATAATTATTGGTGCCACTGCACTATTTGTCTATTTGCTATAGACCTGCGTGTTACGCTCACACGCCTATATATGTCTATGTAGCATAGACCTACGTGTTGCTCCCACACGTCTATATATGTCTATGTAGCATAGACCTACGTGTTACGCTCACACGTCTATTTACAATAAGGCCTTAGTAAGGTTTATCTCGATTATAATTACCGAGTCTAACCTGGTTATGCCTTGCTCACATAACCCTATTCATATATATTTACGTAATCCATACATTACGTTCTTTCAGTGGTTTATCCTAGTAATATACTAGGTCTAACCAAGTTATGTCTAATGCACATAACTCTTGAAATATATGTATGTATTCAATAGATAACAAAACATATAGAAGCTTAGGGTAATAACCCTAAATTACATACCCAATAGTCTCTCATATAACATATCATTGCATGCTCAAAATAACACTTATAGAGATTAATAACCCTAATTCATGCTTTCACTTGATTAGCAATATTATTGTACATCATGACTTTCTTACCTTCACATAATTTCTAGGGTAATAACCCTAGACCGCATTACTATCAAACTCAAGGTACTAATTTACCGAGTCTGACTTAATTATGCCTTGTGCACATAATTCTTTATTACAATATATTTAGCATGGCATAGCATTTACACATTAATAATTACTAGGGTAATAACCCTAGGACATTAAACCGCTTACTTTAGGGTAATAACCCTAATCCCGGTTTCTAATTATCACCAATATAATATTCAATATAAGCACCACCGTGCATATCTCTACGTGCAACTACTGTCTTACCTGTGGTCCCGCAAAGGCAGAGATTCCGAATCCCCGGTGCTCCCGACTGTGTGCCGGTAATCCTAGTCACACAATCCGGGATTTTCACAAATAGGGTTAACCCCTGATTTCATATTTATAAAATAAATTCATGGCATTTCAAATACAGATAATCACATAGAGCTCGAAAAGAGCTTTCCAACGGTATAAAGAACGTCCCAAACGGAGTCTCGAGTCAAAAGTTATGGTCGAAACAAAATTCAGTATTTCCCGATGAACTCCAACCGGAATTCCGGATGAACCAACCGGAATTCCGGTTGTCCGCGAAGAACACGAAATTTCTCAATCTTTAAACCCCCAAAACTCACTCAAATCATCCCCAAACATTCCCAAACTTTCCAGAACATCAATATATGTCATAATAAACATATTCCACAACTTAAACCCAACAATTGCACTAAAAATCAAAAAGTGCCATTAAAGCACCAAGCTTGAGTTCCATGAACTCAAGCTTGCTTTTCACAATCAAAATCACAATTAATCCACTTACAACAGTTAGCAAATACTGAGGATTTAAAACACATTATCAAGCATTAAAATCCAGCAATTAATCCCTCAATTTAGATTGCATAAAAAAAATCATAGAGTTCAAGCATGTTCATGGCAACATCAAGCTCTTGAATAAGAGCTTCATCAACAACAACTAAATATTTTCCAGCAGTAAAACAATAAGTAAATATTAGATTCAAGCATGAAAAACAACCTAGAATCATACTCTAAGCTCAATCCTACATAAATCAAGAGATTAACAAGCTTAAACATCCAATTCACTAAGCATGCAACACCAAGAACAAACAATCTCAAGCATGCTTTTATCACCATATTTCAGCCATGAATTCAACAAACAACTCATATAATTTCAGCTAGAAACTACCTCAATCTCTTGCTCAAACAAGCTCCAAGCTTCCAACACAAATCAAGCTTCCAAACCAAGCTAAAAATCAAGCTTTCTTCTCAAAAATCAAGTTTGAAGGAGAAGAGGGTTAGAGAGGATGAGAGGGTTCGGTTGAGAGGGGAAAGCCACCAGAAATTAACATTTCATTTCCTCAAAAATCACATTTTCCAAACATAGTAATTAGGGGTCAAATGACCAAAATGCCCTTAGGGCTTAAATACCCACATACACCCTCACAAGGGTAAAATAGTCATTCAATACTCAATTAATTTCAAATAAATTTCAGATTATCATTCATTAAATAAAATGCCAAATAATCAATCCAATTTACATTTCGGGCCCGAACCCAGTTCGGCCCGAAATTCCCGGTTGTGACTATACCGCGCTAACCTGTCAGAACACACCTGAAAAGACAACACAGGCATACTATATAATAATACAGTTCTATTAAGCACGTAATTAAATTAATTTCATAATTTTACCCTTCTCGGGTCATAATTACCAAAATGCCCCTGGCTCACCAACGGGGTCTTTAATATATTAAAATTCATGTAAAATCACATATATTGAACTATATAATAATATAATTCCTCAATTATACATAATTATCTAGTTAGGGTTTTGCTAATCCATTTCTTAATTCCGGGTATTACAGTCTGTGCCACTTTTCTGTTATGAGGTCATCATTGTGAGTCGTACACTTGTCCTAATCTTAGAGGCTTTCCCCTCTGCTGCAATGATTGGTTCTGCTATAAATGTAACCATTTCTCAGCCTCTTACCTTTGAGCTGAGTATCAATAATACAGAGCATTTTCAGAGTTTCTTATCTTGGTATCAGAGCTAATCGCTCGCGCGGCAATGTCTTCTAGGACCAGCCAAACAGGCCACGATGCTCAAGCCACACAGACAGGTGCTGAGGGTACAGTCTCTGGTCAAACCAGCTCCCCTCCTGATGTCAATGGAGTAGCACCAAGCAGCCTCACTAGACATGGAGGTTTCACTCACTCACCATTCGGTAATACCCTTTCCCAACCTTTTGCATTCAAGCTTGATCGAAATAATTACACTCTCTGGAAAACAATGGTTTCCACCATTATCAGAGGACACCGTTTGGATGGGTACATAAGTGGACTGAAACAAGTTCCACCTGAGTACATACCGGCAGGAGTTGCATCTGGTGGTGGACTCCCTGGCTTTGGTGTGCGGCCAAACCCAGAATATGAGAACTGGGTTGTGTACGACCAGTTACTCATGGGTTGGCTCTATGGATCTATGACAGAATCCATAGCAACAGAGGTTATGGGTTGTACTATAGCCCGAACCTTGTGGGTTGCTCTTGAAAACCTTTTTGGAGCACACTCAAAAGCTAGAATGGATGAACTTCGTGACAACATCCAACTCACTCGAAAATGGGGTACTGCTATGGAAGATTACCTCAGACAAAAAAGAACATGGGCTGATATGCTTGCTGCATATGAACAATATAAGAAAGTTAAAGGCAAATATGATATAAGGCACGGCACAGGATGAATAAATATAAGTTAAAATACCCTGCACGTAGGCAGGAGCATTCTCCCGAACAAGCGGGGATGGAGGTTCATTGTCTGAAGAGTCTTCTTGCTCCTGCTCTGTTAGAACGACCTTTCCCTTTGCCCCCTCTGGGGCGGATGGTCGAGCAGGTCTGTCGGGCTCCTCCATAATTTTGATAGAACATTCAGTTGGTGCTTGATTATTGGGAGGAGCCTTCTTCTTCTTTTTGCTCAATTTTTCCTGTTCGGTTACATCCTCCTGGTTGGGCTTTGCCTTCTTTGCCTTCTTCACGGCCCTTGGCATGAAACCAGCTGGGAAAAGTTTATACTTGATGAAATTGGCTTCGGAAGTCAAGAGATAAATGTTCCGTGCAGCAGAGGGCAGTTGAAGAATCTTTTGTGCCCTGTCCCTGAGCTCCAGAGTGAAAGGAGGGCAGCAATAAGATGGCTCATGTTGGAAGCTAGTGTGGGCAGTGTCCATTCCTTGGACGAAGTAATACTCATTCACAAATTTCCCTATTTTGGTCACCTTAGTGTCTGTAGTGCCAGTCAACCATTTCCCCTCGATCTAGGAAAAGTAGAAGTACCCCGACCTGTTCTGTTTAGGATTTGATTTCAGATCGAAGCACCAGTTAGTATCATGCGGGGATGGCTCACCCCATCCTTGCAAGGCATAGAGAATGAACAGGGTAGACAAGTATTTGATTCCCTTAGGAGTAAATTGGGTCGGACTTATATGATAGTAGTCCGCAATCCTCTTGAAGTATGGGAGCAAAGGCAACATGGCACCCTACTTGGTATGAACGCCCGACCAAGAGCAATAACCTTCCCTTGGGCTAGTCGCCAACTGATTGGGGGAGGGAAGGAAGCATTTGACACCTCCTATATCAACATGCATTGTGCAAAAACAAAGAATACAATGCTAACTAATTGTAAAAAACAATAAAACATGGTTAAAATCCATAGTCCAATGATTACAATCAATAATACATACACTCATCTAACATCTTCAATATTAGTTTATACTTAGTAATTTGAATATTACTCAACACTCTCATGTGGTGTATTTTCCACACTATTGTCCGCATGCAAGTTTATTGTATCGATTTCAACCTTAAAACAAAAAAAATAAAAAAGTGGCAAGAAGAGTCAATAACTATTATAATAGTTAGAATCAGATGTAATGTAATGATATATGAGGTTTCAATATTGTCAATGTAAACTTATTAGGCGACGACGTAGTTGATGTATGAGATTATTATAACCATTCAATCGTTCTTTAGATTCAAGGATCTTCGTGACCAAAACATTGTGCAATCCAACAATCATTGTCATCAAAGTATTGACCTTTTGCACACTAACCTATCATCCAAAAAAAAATAGAAAACTTATGAATACTTTAAAAATGTAATATATATGTAGGACTACACTAAAATCACTCTAATAAGAGATACAAATACTTACACATTTTATGTGTTCCGGAATTTTTAGAGAGTCCATGTTAACATTTGTAGGTATATTAATGATTGTAGCTTCACTATCTTCATTCGGAATCACAAAATTCCACGGAGGAATAGGTATATCGTCATCTTCATTATGAACACATTTGTGACAATTATGTCCCTATCATTACAAAAAAAATAAAAACAGCGAAGTTCACAAGTGTAAAAGAAATTATTCATGGACTACTCTAAATACCAAATTAAAAAATAATTTTTGTATATTACCTTACACAAAGAACATTCAGAGTTTTTAATGTTATTACAACGAGCTCCTCTCCTAGATTTAGAAAATGAAGATGAATCAAACTTTTTAGTAGGGGATCGATATAGACGAGCACGATCTAAAATAGATCTGGACATCCTACGTTTTGGAGATTCATATTTGACCTTTCTCTTATTTTTGCATGTTTCACCATCCATGTGAGATTCGTATTTTCTAAGCATTCTCTCCATTTTGTAATCATGTTCTCTTCTTCTCCCCACAACATCCATCTCTCCTTCTCTACTTCTATTCGTCTTCTTCATAATCTTCTATGGCGGGTGCGATTTTATTCTCCAATAATCAAGCCCTCAAAATGTTTCTTTGTTGGTTGATCTATGGCGGGTGCGATTTTATTCTCCAATAATCGAGCCCTCAAAACGTTTCTTTGTTGGTCGATTTTTCCTTTTTCAAACTTTCGACCCTGGGTTAGGTGTTTCAACAATGGTGGTGGTATGATATTTTTTCTTGTTCATCTATGTTAATATGAATAATTACATGTAATATTGGAAATAATAAGTTGGATTCAATTCTGTATAATAATCCAAAAAAAATTTAAAACTATTCAAACATTACATTGGAAATATATAGTCAATACATTAAAAAGAGAGCTTGTTCTGATTGGGTGGAATCACCATTCCTTTTGGCAAAAAAAAAAAAAAAAGAATCTCGAATTAAATATAAAATAAAATGAAAGATTCCATTATGCCACCCCACTAATTTGACTTTTCAAAGTTGTTAAATACTTACTATGGCAAGTTGATGACTGTACCACATCAGCAATAAAATAATATATTTTAGTTTCCATCAGTGGTGACTTTCCATTAAGAAACGATCCATATATATATATTACATTCAATCCTTGTTTATAGCATTATAATACTCATATAATATCAGGTCTCCCTCAACCTAAAATGCCAATAAAAAAAAAGTTATTTGGTAGTAGTTAACTCAAATTTTTAAATACTAATTAATAGTTTTTTTTTTCCTCTAGAAAATAATTAATAGTTAAATTATATATTTAAATACTAATTAGTAGTTTTTTCTTATATCAATTAGTACAAAATTTCATATGACACTATTAATTATATAATAACAAAATATCTTCTACTAAAGAAAACAAATTGTTTATCATCACAAGTTATTTTGAACACCAAATAGTATTATAATATAACACTAATATAACACCAATAACTACCAAATTATATATAATACCAACGAGTATCATAATATAATACCCATTCTTTTTCTTCTTTTTTTTTTTTTTTGTTGACTGCACCCATTCTTTTTCTTCAACACCATTATTTTCTTTTAAGTAAAAGATTCAAATTGAACACCTAATTATTCTCTTTAAAAGAAAATATTCCACTTTTAAACAAAATCATAACAAAAAAGATTGGGTTTTTTTTTTTTTTTTTTTTGGAAAAAACAAAAGATTCAGATTACTTTTCAAAAGAGCAAAAAGTAAAAAGATTTAGATTAATTTTTCAAAAAAAAAAAAAAAAAGATTACATACCATCTTTTCTTATACAAACTATTCAAAAACAATCCGTAAAATAAAATATGCATTAAAGTTTAAAGATTGTTATTTAAGTAATTAAGTAACAAAATGTGGGTAGATTAATTTCTGGCTAATACATAAAGAATCATTTGTTTTATGGGAAATTTTATTTATACCCCAAAATCTTCTAAAGGCACCACATTTTAATAATTTTAATTTAGTATAAAATTTATATTTTTAGTTATAATAAATTTTTTCAACTTTTTTCTTCCAATTCATAAACTTAAAAAATATACCTATCAAATAAAATTAATTATATTTTAAATATTATGATAAAAAAAATTAAAATAAAATTTTTATGAAATTTTCTTAGTAAAAAATAAAAAAAATATATACATGAGTTAGAAAATATTATGAAAATAAAATCAAAATAAGTATGAAAATTAAGATAAAATAATGTAAAAAAAAAATTAAAAAAATATCAATTTATATTTTTTTTTTAATAATGGAGTGTATTTATAATTTGGTGGGCAAATAAAAATCCCCTTGTTTTATATATAAAGTACCCACATGTAAATTTTCCAAAAAAAGAAACCTAAATTCCTAAAATAAACCATTACCAGTTTAAGAATGAGGTTTTGCTCTGACGGAGATGGAGGCAGTCGGGTTGGGTCCTTTTATATAATAGGGAAGAATGGCCACTCAGACTCTGCTGCTTGCCTCTCTCTGATCGCATGCGGAGCCGATGATTTCCCCTACATCTGTCTCTTAAAATATTTCAGGTTGAGAAACTTGTTAAGGATACTCAGGGATGAACGTTTGAAGCCTGGTGGTGCTTTTCAAGGTAAGGTTGTTTCGTTTATGGGTCACTCACTTGTATTTTGTCTTGATGATTTAGACCAATATGATTTTTGTTCCCTTAGAATCTTTTGAATCTGCCAAAACGATTTCGGCCCCTGCATCCAAGACCTTTTTCCAGGGCCGGCCAGAGGGTGGGGCGGCCGGGGCGTAGGCCCAGGCCCCACAATTCTGGAGGCCCCCAAAAAATTAAAACTATATTATATATATAGAAAAATATATGTATATATAATATATAAATTTTAGTTCAATTAATTATATAAAATAGTTATAGCGCAACTGGTTAAGAGTCTTGAATGTTAACTTAGAGGTGATGGGTTCGATCCCTCATCTTGACATTTTTTTGTTTTTTTTTTTTAATTCAAGGGCTTTTTGTTTTTTAAATATATATATAATTTACATAATCTACATAATTAGTGATTAGTTTAAAATTGTAGAGATAATTATGGCTATTTTTTTATTTATTTATTTAAGATAAGAATGTAATATTTTAAAATATTTTAGTGCATTACTCAAAATATATAGATATATATATATATATATATATAACATAATATTTTTCTTTTTGCTCTATAAGGAGGTGATAAAAATTTTTTCTTGATAAAAATAAAAATAAAAATGCATTACCTAAAAAAAATAAGATAAATATTATGTTATATATATTTTTGATGAGGAGCAAATATTATATGTATAGTATACAGTAGTATTTTTAAGTATTAACTGATAAAAAAAATAATCAAGATAATAATAAATAAATCATATATTTCAAAAAAAATAAAATTATTGAGAATATTATAACTTAAAAATTTAATGACAACATTATAATTTAAATAAAAAGTATATTTATTAATTATTAGAGGAAATTACATTACTTACATCTTTAAAATTAATGCCTTTAATTTTTACTCCCTCTTTTAGAATCTATCATGTTTACCTTTTTTTTTTTCAATCATTCTACCAATTTTACTCCAATTATTTTACAATAGTCTTCATTCTTCTCTAATTAAAATTTTGCTCCAACTTTCCCACAATAGAGATATTATTATAATCAAATATTACTTTTAAGTTAGCAATTATGTGATAATTTTTTATACGGAGATAAAAGAGTTAAAATTGGTAGTATCAAAATTTAAATAATATATATTTTAAATTTTTGTAAAGAGAAAAGGCCTCATTTTAAATTCTGCCTTAGGCCTCTCGATACCTTGAGACGGCCCTGCCCTTTTCAAAGTGAGTAAATTTACTTCTAATGGCGTTCTGAAGCATGGAAGCAAAGCAGCATCTTCTGTATGTTTCCTTAAATGCTTACTTCTTGTTTCGTTACAAGTTGTATGGAGATTATTATTTTATTTTATTTTCTTTTTTTTTTGGTTGATGTTTTTAAAGAGAACTGCTGGTACGAAAGCATTGAATTCAGATTTGTCCATTAATTTTGAATGTATGTTTACACTAGTTCTTTGGACTATTATATCTGCAGGAGGAAAAGGGAAAGATTGGTTCAAGTTTGAAGATTGTGGCCTCACTATGTCAATTGGTGTACAAAATGACTGCCATTTCATGACTTCTGTTAAGGTAGTTGTACAATTCTTGAGCTTTAATTTGACAGTTTATGTACTTATATAATTTGATTACTTGAAGTTAATTATTGTAGAATGAAATGTGTTCATTTTTTTTATAGGTTTTTGCGTTTTATAAGTGTTTGAAAAGAATTTAAATCAAGTGGGAATTTCAAGGTATATTTTTTTTTTTATAATTGCTATATTATATTAAATATAATTTATAGAAGAGTTTGAATATTTTATGTATTCATCCATAGCGAAGTAAGTTTTGAGATTTTATGTGTTGCGGTGATAATGGAACGTTAATAACTTGTCTATTTTAGAGAAGTAGGATCTGTGAAATTTGTGTACTGCGGTGATATAAGGATGAAAACTTGTATGTTATATGATTGTTTACCGTTGAAATTAACAAATAGTTAGGTTAATAAAATAGGGAAAATGTTGTTCGATTTTTGTAAATATGTTTATCATATTTTTTAAGCAGTTGCATGCATTAATTGATAGATATGAGAATATAGTATTAATGTAGGTTATAATAAAATGTTTGGTGAAATCGATTTTAATTTTGAGGATGATATTGATTTTGTCCTATCAACTGCAACTGAAAAGTACAATCTATTAGTAATAATCATTATGAAAGCTTATTGGTTAAACGCATCTCCTCTTTCTCTTCTCCTCAAATACATATCTTTATCATATCATAGTAATTTATAAATCCCACAAAAGGTGAAAGTTGGCAAAGACCAAAAGGAAGAAAATTTACACAAGCAAGCAAATCCCTTTATCCCCCACACCCTCCCATTCAAACCCCATCAAAAGTCTAAAGTCTTAGAGGGAGAAGCACAGAGAGAGAGTATTATGTTTTATATAATATGTTATTATTATTAAATAATTTTAAAGAATGGAAGAGAATTGCTTGTCAAAAGCCACGAAGGTGGGAACAGAACAGAACAACAAGGCAAGAAGAAAGCACTAGTTGAAGAGTTGCAGAGGAGAAGAGATGTTCAGCATTAGAAAAAAAAAACAAATAAATAAATAAGTAAAATAAAATTGTATATTTGTTTGCTGGAAAAATTATGAACAAAAACAAAGGAAAAAAAGAATGGGATCAAAAGATGAGGAATTTACAATAAAAAATCCAGTTTAAGTTGATGTTTGATATTTTTTATCCGAATATATTTTTACATTTTAAATATTTGTATTTTTACTTAGAAAAATAAATATTAGAGATTTTTTTTTTTAAAAAAAGGAGCATTCATTAATGTTAGAAATTGTTATAAATTATAATTAGAAAAGTACTAAAAGGATTATTGGTGCCTAAGCACCTTCCTAGATATCATATAGCTATCGAATTTTGTATAATTTAATTAATAGCTTTTAAAGAATATCTCTATGTGGAGAGAGTGTTGGACACAACCACTCGTGCTATTAAATTGTGTCCGTAAACAGGGAAAACTCGTAATAGGTAGAAAAGCTCAAGGCAAAAGTGAAAGATATAGAAAAGGAAGCAACAGAAAGCTATACGAGGTTGACCAAAATAAATGTAATTAATTAAACAAATAAGAAAAAGGAAATAATGGAAAGTGAAGAAATACTATGTCTTCTCGTATCGAGTCCATTGCGTCTCTCTCTTAACCTCGCGACCTGGTCAGATTTCTCTCCGCCTCATCATTCTTATATTCTTAGATGTTTTTGTTTTTGTGTGAAAATAATAATAACACATTAAAAAATATTATTATTTAACACATTAAACATAAAAATAACAAAAGATAATCTTTCAACAATTCATTACTATTTAGTTGTAAAAAATTCTATATGATAACTTTGTTTATGAATTAAGAGAAATAAGGGTGCAGTGAGATTTATTTATTTATTTATTTTTGTGATAAAGGAAGGAAGATGGATTCTTTTGCCAATAGAGTAGAAGGTGATGACAAAGAAGCTGTTAATTGGGCAGCAATTGAGAGGCTTCCAACATACGAACGACTAAAAAAAGGAATACTAGACACTTGTACAGTTGATGTACACCATCTTAGTATTCAACAAAAACAGAGTTTGGTTGAGAAACTGGTCAAGGTGCCTGACCAACATAATCAAACTTTCTTGGCCAAACTCAAGAATCGCATTCACAGGTTGATTACCCTCTTTTTCTGTTTTGTTTGATATTCCAAGCAAATAGAAGTAGTTACTGATTTTTCTTTTTGGCCATATTCAATAGTGTTGGAATTGAGCTACCTACTGTTGAAGTTCGTTTTGAACATCTCATTGTTGAGACAGAAATTTATGTGGGAGAAAGAGCTCTACCTTCATTCATTAACTTCACAACGAATGTCATTGAGGTAAAATAAAAGTTGTTTGTAAATTATACCATTCAATAATTTTAAATAACTCTTTTGTTCTTTGATTTTGTTTTTAGGGATTCTTAAATTATCTACATATAATTCCAAGCAATAAGAAAAAAATTGCTATACTAAATGGGCTTAGTGGAATTATAAAACCATGCAGGTGAATGACTTAATATCTTTTTATTTGGGTATGTAAAAGAAAAGTAAACAAATAAATCAATAAGCCAGCTTATTATTTTTCAGAATGACATTGTTATTGGGTCCTCCAAGTTCGGGAAAGACTACACTTTTACTGGCTTTGGCTGGACAACTTGACCCACGATTGAAAGTGAGATTTTTTTTTTTTATTTACATTGATTTATTTTCAAGGTTTAAACTTATTTATGTATGTATGTTTACATAAGTGAATTAATGTTTCAGTTTTGTGGAAAGGTGACTTATAATGGGCATGACTTGGATGAGTTTATTCCAGAAAGAACAGCAGCGTATGTAAGTGAGCATGATTCTCATATTAAAGAAATGACTGTGAGGGAAACCTTAGATTTCTCTGCTAGGTGCCAAGGAGTTACAAGGCGTTATGGTATGTGAATGTCCCCGCTTATGTTTTGATTTGTGTGAAAAAATTAGAGACTTGGAATTCATCTTCATTTGGCTATTTATTCTCACAGAGTTGCTAGCAGAGTTGTGTAGACGAGAGAAAGAAGCCAATATCAAGCCTGATCCTGATATTGATGTCTTCATGAAGGTGACCCTTGTGACAAAATTCCTTACTTGAAAATTTTTAGAAGATAAAAACAACATTGGAGTAAGATGCCTGAGATGTTCTCTATGCTTGTTTCTGTTTGATGATCTGCTATTTTAATCTATATAGGCAGCAGCAACAGAAGGCCAAAAGACGAGTGTTGTGACTAATTATGTTCTCAAGGTTAGCATCTTTCACAAGTTAATATCATGTAAAATATCAATTAATTACTAATTGAAATTAATTTGCAATGCTTAAAGATTTTGGGATTAGATGTGTGTGCTAATACCATAATAGGGGATGACTTAATAAGAGGTATCTCTGGAGGACAAAGAAAACGAGTTACGACAGGTGCACATTTATCAACCTATACAGTTTACAACATGTAACAATTTTGGCTATAACTTCTTGTTTGTTCGAGTTAAAAAAAATGTATGCTTTTGTATTAGGTGAGATGCTTGTTGGACCAACAGGGGTGTTGTTCATGGATGAAATATCCACCGGTTTAGATAGCTCAACAACATATCAAATCATCAATTCTATGAGGCAAATTGTTTACACCTTGAATGATACTGCTGTCATCTCTTTACTCCAGCCGGCACCAGAGACTTACAACCTTTTTGATGATATCATTCTTTTATCTGGGGGTCAGATTGTTTACCAAGGTCCTCGCGAACATGTGCTTGAGTTTTTCGAAACTGTTGGGTTTAAATGTCCTGAGAGGAAAGCTATTGCTGACTTTCTGCAAGAGGTAATGTAAATGTAATATTTTATTTTATTTTGTTGTTGAAACTGTTATCATCTACTAAATGTCATTTGATGATCATAATTACTAGGTAACATCGAGAAAAGATCAAGAGCAGTATTGGGCAAGAGAAGAAGAATCTTATAGATTCATCACTGTCAATGACTTTGTGGAAGCATTCCAATCCTTTCATGTAGGACAAAGAATAAAAGATGAGCTTTCTACTCCATTTGACAAGACCAAGAACCATCCAGCTGCTTTAGCAACTCGAAAATATGGTGTTGAAAGCAGAAAAGAGATGTTGAAAGCTGTCTTCAGCAGAGAGTGGTTGCTTATGAAAAGAAACTACTTCTTTTACATTTTCAGACTCATCAAGGTAAGAGTAGTTTTCAATTCTTCGACTGAGAACCATTGCTGATGAACATTCAATCCTATTTCTGCATGAGTTTAATTTATGATCTTTTTTCTTGTTTTATTTTTTTTTAAAAAAAGATTTTGATCGTGGCACTCATAGTCTCAACTGTTTTCTTGAGAACTGAAATGCATCATGGCACAATAGAAGATGGAATAATCTACTCTGGTGCTCTATTCTTTATTGTGGTCATGTTTGTGTTCAATGGGATGTCAGAGATTCCTATGACAATCCAGAAATTGCCAGTGTTTTACAAGCAAAGAGACCTCAATTTTTACCCTGCATGGGCCTATGCTCTTTTCACGTGGATTATTAAGATCCCTATTGCATGCTTAGAAGTCTTGATTTGGGTTTCCATTACATACTACCTAATTGGACTTACTCCTAGTGTTGCAAGGTAATATGATTTAATTTAACTTTTTATGTAGAATCTTAGTTTTGAACCTCTTCAATAGTTGGGCAAACTTTTGCAGTTTTTTCAAGCAAGGCCTTTTGCTCATTTTCGTAAACCAAATGGGCTCTGCATTATTCCAAGCTATTGCAGCTACTTCTAGGAATCTAATTGTAGCGGACACTTTTGGCTCATTTGTATTGCTCATGCTTTTCGGGCTAGGAGGGTTTCTGTTATCAAAGAGTAAATGGACTTTCTTTTATTTCATTCATTCATTTTTATTTATATATATTTATATTTCTTTCTCATTCTGACTGTTATAGTGTTTCACTACAGATGATATTAAGAAATGGTGGATTTGGGGTTATTGGAGTTCACCCCTAATGTACTATCAGAATGCAATACAGGTCAATGAGTTCCTTTCAGACCAATGGAATCATGTAAGTTATTAGACTAAAAAACATTTGAACATGTAGCCTTCATATATATTTGTCTTTTTTACTTTTGAGTAATTTTTGATAATGGGTTTGATTTTTGGGTTTCACTCAAAATTATAACAGCCTGGACCAAATGGAACAAGACATCTAGGAATTGAAGTGTTAGAATCTCAAGGATTCTTTACAAAATCATATTGGTATTGGATTGGGCTTGGAGCGGTGGTTGGTTACAATATCATTTTCAATATTCTTTATGCACTTTCTCTTACTTTCCTCAACCGTGAGTATTTCTACCTTACCATCTTTGATACGAGATGACATGATATTATTAGGAGTGTTTTTTCCGTTGATTGTGTTCTAATGTTGTTTGCATCTTCATTGTAGAGTTTGGGAAATCTCATGCGATTTTTCTACTGGAAGATTCAGAGAGCAATAATCAAAATGCAGAAAGTGGTACTGAAGAGAGGAACCAAAATAGAAATAGAGGAATGGTTCTTCCATTTGATCCACATTGGATCACTTTCAAAGATATTGTTTACTCCGTTGACATGCCACAAGTAAGTTTTAAATGAAGAATTTGAGTTTATTTTGCTGCCTTTGTAATCCATTTCAATAATGCAACTCATGTACTTGAACCAAAGCAAATTTGTAGGAAATGAAGAAGCAAGGAATTGAAGATAATGATAAGTTGATTCTTCTAAAGAAATTAAGTGGGGCTTTCAGGCCTGGTGTTTTGACAGCGCTGATGGGAGTAAGTGGTGCTGGAAAAACTACTCTGATGGATGTCTTAGCTGGTAGAAAGACCAAGGGGTATATTGAAGGAGACATCAAAATTTCTGGATATCCTAAGAAGCAAGAAACATTTTCTAGAATTTTAGGATACTGCGAGCAAAATGACATCCACTCTCCACATGTTACTATCTACGAGTCCTTGATTTACTCAGCGTGGCTTCGTTTACCAAAAGAAGTTGATACCAAGACTAGAGAGGTTCGTTTGACATTGAATTGAAATTCACTTTATTTTATTTGTTCAACATCTTTGGATTCTGACTATATCACAAATTGCCACAGATGTTCATTGAGGAAGTGATGGAGCTAACAGAGCTAAATGTGATAAGGCATGCACTTGTGGGACTGCCTGGTGTTAATGGTCTATCAACTGAACAACGCAAAAGATTGACAATAGCAGTTGAGTTAGTAGTAAACCCTTCTATAATATTTATGGATGAGCCAACTTCAGGGCTTGATGCAAGATCAGCTGCAATTGTCATGAGAGCTGTTAGGAATGCTGTGAATACAGGCAGAACTATTGTGTGCACCATCCATCAACCAAGCCTCGACATCTTTGAAGCTTTTGATGAGGTATTTAAGAATTTATAATAATTTTTTTCTATATATTATGTTTGTGTATCCATTGTCATAACAAAAGCTACTAAAATTCTCTGCAGCTTTTGCTGATGAAGTGTGGAGGTGAAGAGATATATGCTGGGCCATTAGGCCACCATTGCTCCACTCTAATCCAATACTTCGAGGTAAGCTCATGCTTTTTATATTCTCTATTATAAAATCACTAATAGCAACAACTACTAATTAGTAATTTTTTGTATAAAGTCTATTGAAGGTGTGAATAAGATTAAGGATGGTTATAATCCAGCAACCTGGATGTTGGAGGTTACTTCTTCAGCACAAGAAATAGCTTTGGGAATTGATTTTGCTGATATTTTCAAGACTTCAGATCTGTACAGGTTAGTGTAATTGCTTAATCTCAACTCTACATTTATATATATTGTTATTGCTTACAATAAAAGAGTAATATATGTTCAAAAAAAATGTATACATTTCAGAAGGAACAGAGAGCTTATAGATGACCTTAGCGTTCCTACTCCCGGCTCAAAGGATCTCCATTTCTCAACTCAATATGCGACAACATTTCTCACACAATGCATTGCTTGTTTATGGAAACAACGGTGGTCTTATTGGCGAAACGCACCTTACACTTGTGTGAGATTCTTTTTCACATTGTTTGTGGCATTGATGTTTGGGACATTGTTTTGGGACTTAGGTGGTAAAAGGTAACTCTATATATATTATTAAATATAATTCAAGTCATGTGAAACTGTTTTTGGTTTTATTGGGTTTTTGAACATGGAAAAATTGCAGGAGTACTCAAAAAGACCTCCTCAACGCAATGGGATCAATGTATGCTGCTGTCTTTTTCATCGGAGTCCATAACGGTTCATCTGTGAGAAAAGTTGTTGCAATAGAAAGAACAGTCTATTATAGAGAAAAGGCTGCAGGGATGTATTCAGCTTTTCCCTATGTGTTTGCACAGGTATTCTTGTTGTTAATGTTTATACAATTGATTGATGGAGATTGAATAAAACTTATGCAATCTCCATCTTCATGGGACAGGTGATGATTGAGATTCCATACATCTTTTCTCAAGCTATGGTTTATACCATCATTGTTTATGCAATGATTGGCTTTGAGTGGACTCTTGTCAAATTCTTATGGTATCTATTCTTTACCACATTTGCAATGTTTTACTTCACATTCTATGGAATGATGGTTGTGGCCGCAACACCAAACCTTGATGTCGCCACCACTGTTTCGTCCGCCTTCTATGGACTGTGGAACCTCTTCTCTGGCTTTATCATCCCATACTCCGTATGAAGCTTTTTTCTTTCTTTTCCTTATTTCATCAAATCCAATTTTTAATTTCTTTATTTGGGAAGAAAACTAATTTTTTTGTTTGGTTTCTTGGACAATTACAGAGGATACCAGTATGGTGGAAATGGTACTATTGGACATGTCCTGTAGCATGGACTATGTATGGCATGGTGGTATCGCAATATGGAGACGTAATGGACAGGCTTGATGGCACAGAGGAGACTCTCAAAGAATTCATGGAAAGATTTTTCGGCTATAAACATGACTTCCTTGGAGTAGTTGCCTTAGTTAATGTCGTCTTTGCAGTGATTTTTCCTCTTATTTTCGCGTTGCAGATGAAGACATTTAATTTTCAACAGCGATAGTGTAGAAAAATTGTGGTGACACTCAAGAGACAAGAAATTATGATACAGGAAAATATAAGTGATCTTGCAGGAACCTTTCAATCTAACAACTATTTAAATTGCGACGAACTTTGTCATTCTCTACTAATAAGGTCAGGGAAGTCAATTCTTTAAATATTTAATTGTAATTACCTGTAATTAATTAAATATTTAATTGTTAATGAGGTTGGCTAAGAAAGAGTGATTTTAGCTAAATTGAGAGTGTTTGAGAGTTGGAGAGGAAATATTATATTGTATTGGAACAGAATCGAACATAGTAGATGTTATCGGCATAAATTTACCCTCCCCACGAGAAGGACTTGTCTATAGAGAACTCGCTGTATTGAAGGTGGCTCGCAATATTATAGTACTCGCAGTACCGAGAGAAAGGATCTCGCAATATTAACTTAAAGAGACCTCGTTATATTAAGAAAGGCACACCTCGCATATTTGTTGAACTCGCAGTACTAATAGGAAACGGTGCAAATACATACACTAATTAACGGAAGTCAACAGTCAAACATTCAAGGAGCATTCATGACAAACGTTACATATATTTATAACTGTTGTAATTAATTTGATTAATAAGCATATTATTGTTATTATTTTGTAACGGTCTCATTATGGCCATTATTTGTAACCAATGCCTACTACCTATAAGTAGGGGCTTCCCCCTCCATTCAAAGGGGGGCTGATCTGAATAAAGAAACAGAGCTAGAGTACTCTTTTCAACAGTGGATTAGGCAGGCCAAGCCCGAAGCTCTTGCTGAACCACTATACTTTTCTGTGTCTATTTTATACTATTCACAATACTTGCGTATATATACACTATATTCTTTGAGTACTCGCTATTCTAAGGGAGTACTCGCATATCTATTTTTTGGTATCCAAGTAGCCCTTGAATACTCGCACAAAACTGGTGTTGTCAAAATTTGCTCGACAACAATTGGCGCCGTCTGTGGGAACGTATTTTATAATATTTTTATGATTTTGGAGGAGAATCATGACGTGACAAGCCGAGTATACCAAGAAATCAACTCCTGCGTATTCAGAGATCAGCCAAAATCAACACAAATCATCTTTCAAGATTATCAAGGCACTATTCAGAAAAAAGAAATTTTACATCAGCAAGCAATCTCAGCAGCCTCCAACCTGGGAAAAATCCAGTTCAAGAAATCAAAAATAAATACAATATATTCAACGAAGAATGAGCGGATCTCACTGCTAGTTCAGAATCTAGAGCCGCCTAAATACGCTCAGATCATGGAGCCGGTCAGGTCCTAGTGCACGTCGAGTTCTATCACTGTCCTTGAAGCCGTCCAAGTTTTGAGGACGCTTAGATTTTGGAGTCGCTCGGACATCGAAAAATCTCGACCTTTTTCAGAGATTATAGAATAGCAACAACAGAGTATATTTCTTTTACTCCTGCGAGAGTATTAGGGGCAGAACAATATGGCATAAAGAAGAAGGTCGGAAAGAGGGAGCAACCCGTCGTTGTTCTCACAGCCACAAAGAAGCGACCCCAAAAATTGCAACAAAGGCTCCAGCAATCGCAAAATAAAGATCCGTTTATATAAGTGAAATGACGTTGGCAAGAATAAAATGGATATTCATCTGGTATTCGGTGAGCGCATGGAAAGATAGACACTATGGCGTCGAAATCGAAACCCGCCTGGTTGTCTCTCTTGTCATCGATTAGAGAATTTCAAGCGATGACTCTGTTTTGAATTGGAACGCCAATACTAGAGATTCCAACCGCTCAACCATTAAAAACAAATCAATTTCATATTAACGGCAGTAGAAGAGGAAATCCAAAGCGCTGTTGTCATTCCTACGAGGAAAATATTTATGGAGATTTATTAATCGTATATATAACTGTCGGCGCTTGAAGATATTGCCCATTTGATAAGATAATCACAACCCTATACAATTTGATTGGGTATGAATATAACAACAAGCCCAATTCTATTTGTTGGAAGCCCATTCGTTATATTGTGTATTTGGTTATTCAAAGCATAATTAATGGAGAACAGACCAACTTTTGTCCATTCAAATTGGAGGCCCAATTCTCGAAGTCCAAATGTTCGGCGTGACCAAAAGCAAGCACGAAATGATGTTTGGAATTCAACTCCCAAATGCTTCCAGAAAACTCGCTATTGTATTTCTATTAGCAAATGGGCGAGCCCTACGTGTGCTCATTTTTTTGCAAAATTATCTAATAAGTTCGCAATTATGCTTATGTACTCTCAAAGAGGCAAGCTCAAAAACTCATTTTTTGTATACTAAAATACCAAGTATATAGCAAACTCGCGATAGTGCTCGATTATTTTTACCCATTAGCACATCGCAGATATGGGCAATGCCTCGCTTAGGCACCACTCCGATTCAATCGGGCAGCACAAACCCAAAAGGTTTGCTAGCTAACGTCTCAGAAAAATGAAAGAATCGAACCCTACTCAAAAGGTTCGGACGATGAATTAATTACCAAAGGCAAAAGACTTTTTTGTCTCATTTTAAGGCCCGATGGCCCACTTGGTAAATACCACCCGCTTATATATCAGATGTATAAAGGTAAAGAGGCACTGTAGATTAGAGGAACGAGAAGGAATCAATCAATGCTCAGACGCTATATGTGCGAATAGCCCAACACCTGCAATTTACCAGGTGCACTTTCTCCTTTATTTTAATCAAGTCTAATACTTTGGTCAAAATAATCATTTTATATTTGATACATTGTTATTCGTTCACTTCTAAGAGAAATAGAAATATATCTGAATGCATGGTGAATCTATGATTTTACATGTGCTCATTTTATTTGCAAAATAGAGTGAAACATGACACTTATTTCTTGCATAATTATTTATAAGTGTATTGCAATACCTATTTTTTTATAATCGCAAATTGGCGAGCCCAATGTGTGCTCATTTTTGCATGATACTTAGAGCCAACTATAATGCTCATTTTTGCGTACACTCACAAATAATTGGCAAGTCGAAAATAGTGTTCATTTTTGCCCACGATTATGCTTATCTAATTGCAAATCGGCGAGCACTGTCTGTGCTCATTTTTGCATGGCTATTTAGGAGCCAAGTATGCTCTTTATACATTTATTCGTTCATTGGCGAGCCCAATGTGTGCTCATTTTTCGCATAATTATTTGGGCCAACTATGCTCATTCTTAAGTAATCGCAAATTGGCGAGCTATGTGCGCTCATTTTTGCTTAATTATTTAGTGGGTGTATTGCAATAATTATTTTAATAATCATAAATAGGCGAGTCCAAAGACTCATTTTTGCATGATAAAATAACAAGTTTATTGCAAACCCCTGATGGTGCTCGGTACTTTTAATACTAGCACATCGTATATATGGCCAAATCTATGCCTTATTTGGACGATTCATGAAAAAATTGCCTCTCCGTCCTAACGGACAGTACAGACTCCAAAGAGTTCTGCTGACAGGGCATCTTGAAAATATAAATGATGATCGATAGTCATTATGAAAACCTCGATAAGGTAAAACTAAAGAACACCTGCAAAGTGACAGATCAAATGTCCCTCAAGAAAAGTTCAACGATTAGACAGCAACATGTCATTGCAAGAACTAGGGGCATGATAAGGGAGCAATTCCCACAGTATTTCCTTGCATGATCAAAACTTGCGAGAAGGTGCGACCGAGATATGGTCTAGTCGCCCACTATGCATCGCATAGTAAAAATAATAAAAGCGGGATGTAGAGAGAAGTTAGCACAGTCGCGACATATATCGAGTATATGCGATGACCCGGTGTTTCTCCCTCAAGCTTATGTAAAGACTGCATCTTTACCAGCATTTGGTCCGAATGACCAATGTGCACGACAACTTGATCGGAACCCGCGAGTTCCATGTTGTCAGTATACGAATGCCCGATACGCGACGCGTTTAGTCGCAGGCATTCCATGTAATAAGAACCCCGAGAGGTTCCTACACGAATGCTTGATATGCGACCCATTTAGTCGCAGGCATTCCATGTAATAAGAACCTCGAGAGGTTCGTACACAAATGCTTGATATGCGACCCATTTAGTCGCAGGCATTCCATGAGTTAAGAACCCTGAGAGGTTCGCACAACAAAACAAACCTCGAGAGGTTTGTGCATTTATTTGAACCCCGTAAGGTTCATACATTAGTGAAAACCCCGAGAGGTTCACATGAATGCTCGATACGCGACCCGTTTAGTCGCAGGCATTCCATGAGTTAAGAACCCCGAGAGGTTCATACATGAATGCTCGATACGCGACCCGTTTAGTCGCAGGCATTCCATGAGGTAAGAACCCCGAGAGGTTCACATGAATGCTCGATACGCGACCCGTTTAGTCGCAGGCATTCCATGAATTAAGAACCCCGAGAGTTTCATGTATTTATTTGAACCCCAAGAGGTTCATACAACAAAGCAAACCCTGAGAGGCTCCTGCATTTATTCAAACTTCGTAAGGTTCATAAGAACCCTGATAGGGTCATGCACCGATGAAAACCCTGCGAGGTCCATGCATCAACATGAACCACGAGCGGTTCATACATCCAAAAGAATCCCGCGAGATTCACATTTTTATTGTGCGATGGTCTTATAAGAAACCTGCGAGTTTAGATAACCAATCAAAAATGTGACGCACAACATGAATAAGGCATCATGATCATCGACAAACGCGGGCTCAGACTATTTTAAGTTCTCCAGCACAGAGCAAGCTATACTGAATAACTAGGGGCATGTGTTATCGGCATAAATTTACCCTCCCCGCGAGAAGGACTTGTCTATAGAGAACTCGCTGTATTGAAGGTGGCTCGCAATATTATAGTACTCGCAGTACCGAGAGAAAAGATCTCGCAATATTAACTTAAAGAGACCTCGTTATATTAAGAAAGGCACACCTCGCATATTTGTTGAACTCGCAGTACTAATAGGAAAAGGTGCAAATACATACACCAATTAACAGAAGTCAACAGTCAAACATTCAAGGAGCATTCATGACAAACGTTACATATATTTATAACCGTTGTAATTAATTTGATTAATAAGCGTATTATTGTTATTATTTTGTAACGGTCTCATTATGGCCATTATTTGTAACCAATGCCTACTGCCTATAAGTAGGGGCTTCCCCCTCCATTCAAAGGGGGGCTGATCTGAATAAAGAAACAGAGCTAGAGTACTCTTTTCAACAGTGGATTAGGCAGGCCAAGCCCGAAGCTCCTGCTGAACCACTATACTTTTCTGTGTCTATTTTATACTATTCACAATACTCGCGTATATATACATTATATTCTTTGAGTACTCTCTATTCTAAGGGAGTACTCGCATATCTATTTTTTGGTATCCAAGTAGCCCTTGAATACTCGCACAAAACTGGTGTTGTCAAAATTTGCTCGACAACACTACCATCAATTGAGTATTAGGGAAGAAGGTATCCCTAAGACTGCTTTCAGGACACATTATGGACACTTTTGAGTTTTTGGTGATGTTATTTGGGTTAACGAATGCACCTCATGCATTTACGAATCTCATGAATAGAGTCTTTAGACCTTTATTAGATACGTTTGTGGTGGTATTCGTTGATGATATCTTTGTGTATTCTAAGATACGTGAGGATCACGCTGAACACTTGACAATAGTATTACAGACGTTGAGAGATCATCGATTATATGCTAATAAAGAGAAGTGTGACTTCTGGATGATTGATGTCAAATTCTTGGACCATGTAATTTCTCAAGATGGTATCAATGTTGATCCAATGAAGATAGACTATATTCTACAGTGGGAAAGACCAAAGAATGTCACTGAAGTTCGAATTTTTCTTGGGTTAGCAGGCTACTATTGTCGCTTTGTGCAAAATTTTTCTCGAATTGCTATGCCTTTGACAAAGTTAGCAAGAAAGGAAGTAAAGTTTGTGTGGGATGATAGTTGTGAAGAAGCTTTAAAAGAATTGAAGGAAAAATTAACTTCGACGCCTATTCTCACTATTCCTAATAGGGAGGAACCATATGTGGTATTTGTTGGAAATTATTTTACCAGGATCTTAGATCTACTCACAAGTATGTTTATTAACATCCTAAATAAGAACTTTCTAAAACGATAAATTAAACACATATAAAGTTTAGGAAACCTTAGGTGCAGCGGAATAATATGACTCCTTCCGTTCAGATATTTAGCCCTTGATTCCTTTCTGTAGCAGAGCATTATCAATATCTGAACCTGGATCTCTTTCTCTGAATCTTTGATGCTGAAACTCCTTTGCTGATGATCTTTCTTCACGATCTTCCTCACTATGATTGAGGTATCACTTGATGTGTGTGGGCACTACTCATACACTAAGGATTTAGAAATTATCAAGAGGGAAGAGAAAGAAGAAGTGGCAGCTAAAGATAGGGAGAGAGAAAGCTCAGGTTTTCTGAATCAGAAGAAGTATTTTTCTTGAAGCCTTCACTATCTATTTATAGCATTCCACTAGGGTTAGATTTGAATTATATGGCATTAAAATAATGAAAAAATCAACTTAAAAACCTACAATAGGTGGCCGGCCATACACTTAGTGGATTGGGCCTTGCTTTTTGCAATTTTGCAATTTTAACACCTTTTGTATCTGATTTTCTCAAAAATGCCAATTTCCTAATTCAACCATTTAAATGTCAATTCTAACTATTTAATAACTATAAATAATTATTAAATAATATTGTCATTTATCATATTTATCAATTGAACCATACAAAGTATCATAATTAACAAATATGCCCCTATAAACTCTTTCTTTACAATTTCGCCCTTACTTAGTGAAAATTTCACAAATAGACATAGTCTAATTTGTGAATTATAATTGATTAATCAAAACCAATTACATGAGTCTTACAAGCAATATTATCTCAACTAGTGGGGGGACCATGGGTCTATATAACCGAGCTTCCAATAAGTAGATCAAGAATTTAGCACTAAAATTCACTAACTTATTAATTCTTCGTTGAATCCACGCATAGAACTTAGAATTGCACTCTCGATATATAGAATGCTCTATATGTTCCACCATATAGATACATCATTAGTTATCCATTGTTATAATTCTAATGTGATCAATTATCCTCTATATGAATGATCTACACAGTAAAGGGATTAAATTACCGTAACACCCTACTATGTATTTTATCCTTAAAACACTTGACCCCGTATAAATGATATTTCAGCTTATGTGAAATGAGATCTCCACCATTTATTTTCGTTTGGTCAAGCTCGAAGGAGATCATCCTTTGCTTACTATTCGCCAGATAGAAGCTATAGATTCCATGTTTATGCTAGCGCTCCCACTCAATTGCACTACCGTGTTCCCAAAAAGTACGTATCACCCTGACCTAAAAGTAGGCTTAACTAACAATTCAAGGAACACAAATAGCCTTTCAAGATTGAGCCTAATCATAACAGGATTTAGATCATTTGATCTAGGATCAACTAGGCGATATTGACTTGAATAGATTTTACGGTAAGTTTAATTAAATCTAAGTCAAAGTTCAATATCGGTCCCTTCCGATGCATACTCCATGCATCCAACCTGATCTTTACTTGAACCAATGCTCTGGAAAGAACATAGTATTTCTCCAAATACAAGTAAACTCTGTTGTAGATTATCATATCAGTAAAACCCTGTGTCTGATAAATCTAGGAAACTTTATTCACATAGTCATGTTTATTTTCCAATGTGTTGACGGCACAATAAACAGGATCAAGTATGTGAAAAGGGTTTCAGATGAATTCATACATTATGTACATATAATCATGAAATAAATCATGTGAACCATGCAACATTAAATGTTATTTCTGATCTATATTAATAAGTAAATCTGATTATATTGAAATGAGTTTTATTTAGGGCATAAAACCCAACAGTATTCACTAATGCTTCAGGTACTAGATTAGGAGGTGTCCTCATGCAAAATGGCAAGGTGGTTGCCTATGCTTCTCAAAAATTGAAACCACATGAGAAGAATTACCCTATGCATGACCTAGAACTTGCCGCGGTAATCTTTATCTTTAAAATTTGGAGATGTTATTTGTATGGCATAAAAATTTGAGCTATACTTAGATCATAAGAGCTTGAAGTATCTTTTTACTCAAAGGCACTTGAACTTGAGGCAAAGAAGATGGGTTAAGTATATGGAGTACTATGATTTCACTTTGCAATACCATCCCGAGAAAGCTAATGTAGTAGCTGATGCACTTAGTAGAAAGCCTTATAGTACTTTGGCATGTTTGGCTCTTGTGGACTGGAAAAGGACAATCACAATGGGTGATTATAACTTGCAATACTATGAAGGGGAAGAAGTAGCTTGTATCTCTAACATAGTGGCTACATCAGTACTACATCAACAAGTTAAGCAACGTCAGTGGCAAGATGAAAAGCTAAGATTTATTTGGAACCGAATCCAGGATGGTGAGCAACTAGATGGGTGGACAGTTAATTGTAAAGGGTACATATACCATATGGGAAGACTAGGTGTTGCAGATATCCCTGATCTTAAGGAGTCCATTTTGATTGAGGCCCATAGATCCAAGTTTGCTGTCTATCCTGGAAGTACAAAGATGTACTAAGATTTGAAGAGATAATATTGGTGGAAAGGTATGAAAAGAGATGTGGCTAGCTTTGTAGCTAAGTGTATAGTTTGTCAGCAAGTAAAGGTTGAGCATCAGAGACCTTCAGGTTTACTTCAACATTTACCTATACCAAAATGGAAGTAGGATAAGATTAAAATGGACTTTGTTACTGGGTTGCCATTGACACCTTTAAAGCATGACCCTGTTTGGGTGATTGTTGATCGTTTGACTAAGTCTGCTCTTTTTTTTTTTCCAATAAAAAAGGATTGCAAGCTTACTAGGCTAGCTCGACTTTATGTAGACAATATAGTTCGACTACATGGAGTGCCTTCAAGCATTATTTCTGATAGAGATCCTCAATTTACATCAAGGTTTTGGAAGGTCTTGCAACAAACCTTAGGAACTGGACTTCACTTGAGTACTGCCCATCATCCACAGATAGATGGACAGTCAAAGAGGACCATACAAACTTTAGAAGACATGCTTCGCTCTTATGTTTTGGAATTTGGAGGTAGATGGGGAGAATACTTGTCACTGGTGGAATTCACATACAATAATAGCTACCAAGCCAGTATAGGCATGGCTCCTTATGAGGCATTATATAGGAGACCATGTAGATCGCCATTGTGTTGGGCAGAACCAGATGAGCATGTCACTATTTGACCCCAAATTATCACTAGTACCACTAAAAAGATTAAGGGAATCCAAGAAAGACTTAAGGTTGTTCCGAATTGTTATAAAAGTTATGCCAATCTCCATTGACGGTGAGTTATTATGTCTTCTTAACGAGATTTGGAGTGAAGGGTAAGCTAGCCCTGAGGTATGTTGGACCTTTCGAGGTCATCGAGAGGATTGGGGAGGCCGCTTACTGATTAAACTTACTAGGTCGGTTAGGACATGTTCATAATGCGTTCCATGTATCTATGTTGAGGAAGTATACTCCAGATCCGTCACATGTCATTGAGTATGAGGCTATCCTTCTTTAGGAAGATGTTACTTATGAAGAATAACCTGTCAAAATCTTAGCGAGTGGGCTAAAAGTGTTAAGGAACAGAGAGATTCCAGTAGTCAAGGTCTTATGGAAAAATCACAAAGAAGATGAGGCTACTTGGGAGTTAGAGTTTGAGATGTATATGAAGTATCCTCACTTATTTGATTTTCAACTTGAGATTGTACTTTGAAATTTTGGGAAAAAATTTCTTTAAGGAGGGGAGAATGTAAGGACTCAATTTTGACCGAGTCAAGAAGGAAAAAAAAATAATAAAATTAAAAATATATATATGTTTATATATAATAAAAATAACTTTTCCCCACTCGTCAACACACACACACACACACACTCTCTCTCTCTCTCTCTCTCTCTCTCTCTCTCTCTCTCTCTCTCTCTCTCTCTCTCTCTCTCTCTCTCTCTCTCTCTCTCTCTCTCTCTCTCTCTCTTCATACCACAAGAGAAACAAACCACAAACCCCATCACTGGCGTGACTTCGAAAACCCCTTTTTGGTCACCGTCTGGCCCCATGCATTGGACCATCCGAATCCCCAGGTGTTGGCAACCTCAACCCCCAACCGGCGTTGCCCATTTTACCACTACTAGCCTGAGATCTCAAGTCAAAATTTGGAGGTTCAAACTTTGAACAGATTTTTCGGCCACCTCCGGTGCCCGTTTGACGAGTTGTCTTCACCATTAGACTTAGCTTGTCGAGGAGAACAACCTACACTAAGCCATTTTGCCTAGCCCGCTTCCTGTGACATTTTTGTAGCTCTACCCCTTTCCGATGACTTTTCAGCAATATCATGTACTATTTTGAGAAATGGTTGGAATGAGCTTGATCTACTCGTCGATGTGGTTATTTTGATATATACTATCCCTATTTTTGGCGATGTTTCTGGTACACTGATTTCTACCGCCACCGATAGTTAATGTGTACCGCTTAGGTGAGGTTTTGGAACTCCAAATGTATATAGTCATATTATATGTCGTTGAACTCAGTTTTGAATGTAGAATGCAATGATGATAATTATTTAGCCATTTTATGGTATATATTAGAGTAATATCTAAGATTAGACTAAATAGTTGGAGCTCAGGACTTGAGAGCTTAAGATCGTCTTTTGGACAAAGTTTAACGACTTGGGGGAGGTAGGGACTCAACTTGATTATTTGACTTAATTTTTATATGTGTTGAATAACATTTAGACATATTCTAATTTTTATGATTTGCAAATTGTTTGAAAAATTAAAAACTTAATCTGCATATTTTTCTGGACTGTTCTAGGGCACTAAGTGCCAAATATATTTTTGTACAAATTTTTATGTAGGTTATGATTTTTGAGTTTATTCAAAATACATCCATTATGCTGCCAAATTTTCTAAAAAATAAAAAGAATATGTTCTTTGTTATTCTTATTATTTGTATGCTTTTGGTTATACTGATGAGAGTCATGTTTATCGTGATTTGTGCATATTATTTTTTCACGACCTAGTCTCTGTGTCATTATGAGTAGATCAGGTGTGCACTAGCCTGTATAATCAGTACAGAGAGTGAATTGAATCTGATCCTCAATATTATGGTGGTTATTAGGTGCGACTACCCAGTTTTGGATGTCATTTTCTATGATTGGTATTGAGCACTAGGGGTCTAGTGGACGGTGTGATATGCATTTGATGCTTGATTTTGTGATTATTTGTGGTCTCTCTACTTTGTTTATACCTTTCGATAATGGTGATAAGATATTTTATTTTAAAAGATAACCATGCAGGAATTTTTATTAAACCACGGGTCCTTTGATATTAGTTGTTTTCCTACTAGGCTTTATAAGCTCACCCCCTATTTTCTCCCATTCCAAGAACTTAGTTTGATGCTAGTGGATGAGGATGGTACCGTTGAGGAAGAAATTCGTTATTAGTTTAGTCTTGTTCTACTTATTGAACTTCCAATGAAACTGATTTTTGTATTTATGCTAGAATGGATGGTCTGGATGACTTAATTAGCTATGTACTAGTTAAAAATGAGGAATGATGGATGCTAGATATTATTTTGGTATTTTGTTAACTTATTAAATCTATCTATTCGGTGACTACATAATTGTGGGGATATTATTGTTCTTTTATATTAATGAGTGATCATGATTTTGTTACTAATATTTTCTTATCGATATAGGAGTTAATCCATTATTTTTAAATAAGTATTTTGTGATATTAATTAAGGGATCATTTATAAGTGTTATCTTCCTACAAAGGTAAAGTTGTGCCTTTGACCACCCAAGTTATAGATATTACATATCTGCCACAACCTAGGGCTCGGGATGTGACAACTAAAATAATTAATTATTAAAATTTGTGATAATCTTAAAAACTTCACTAAACTAAAACTCTAAAACAGACATCATAACGAAACTAAAATTGTGTTCCGGGGATTCCTGTCGGAAAAGTTTTATAAAAAAAGGCTAAATGCAACAACAAGCCAATACTAAATCAAAATGCATGACAAATACAGCCCAAAAATAACTATTGGAAACTTGGCACGAAAGCCAGTAAGGTCAATATGTACATTGCTGGAGAGGATTGTCACCTCATGGCTGAACTAGCTTTTCTTTGCCTTTACCTGCACCACATAGCACCCGTGAGCCACTAGGACTCAGCAAGAAAAGTAATAACAATCATTTAATTTATTATTAGAATATTATCATTTATACTCAGAAAATTAGAATCAAACGATCACGCATTACTCATAAGATGAAATCCAAATCACTACTAGCATCTGCTACGAATAAACATCAGTGTAAGGATATTTAGTAATACAAAACCATTATATCAATAATAGAAATCATATTTATCTAATAATATAAATATTATATATATGTTACCTTATAAAGTGACCATCTCTATTACATCACATTGTCTAATCAGGCAAGTCGATGCTTTAATCTGATAATCCTGTATTGCATTGCCTAATCAGGCAAGCCTGTGCCATGGCTTGGCACTCATACATCACATAACTGCATCACTAAATCAGGTGAGCCCGTGCCATAATTTAACATCATACATAATATCATTGGGTCAACTAATCAGGTGAGCCCATGCAACAACATGGCACCAATATATCACATTACCTAATTAGACGAGCTCGTACCATAGCTTGGTACTCACATGTGACTGCTGCCCGTACCTAATAAGGTACGCCGCCAGGAAGAAACCCAAAAATAGTTTCAATCTATGCCATAACCTAGCATTCACATGTCAGTGTCGCACGTACCTAATAAGGTACGCCACTAGGAAGAAACCCAACAATGGTTTCAATCTATGCCATAGCCTGGCATTCTCATATCATTGTCGCCCGTACCTAATAAGGTATCATCGACAAGTATGTCGCATCACCTAACCAGGTGAGCCCGTATATCACATTCATGGTATCATCACATTGTCATGTTGGGTTTTATGCCCTAAATAAAACTCTTTACAATCTGATTAGTTATCAATATAAGAAATTTGAAGTGATTGATGTTTGCATTAATTTTACATGCTAATGGTTTAATATGTTTAATATGTTTATTACATTCATACACACAAAATCAGTTAAATCCAGATCATATGTTTATTCACAATTACAGTATCGTCAACACAGTGGAATGTGATTGTGATCATATGAATCAAAAGTTTTGGTCCCTGTTTCATCAGTGTTATTGGATTTACACTAATGTGATAATCAGCGATGATGTGTACTTACACTTGGAGTAAGTGTTATGTTCTTTCCAGGACATTAGTAAAGTATACTAGTTTCGAATGTATGGAGTATACATTGGACTGGACCGATATTGCAACTAAGTTAAGATATTACAAACTTACCGTTATACATATCTTTCCAAGTCAATATCAGTAGTTGATCTTAAGATTAAAAGAATCTAAATCCTGATATGCTTAGGCTCAACTCAGGAGTGCTATTCATGTTCTTAGATTTATTAGTTAAGCCTACTTTCGGGTCAGGGTGATACGTATATTTTGGGAACATGATAGTATGATTGAGTGGGAGTGCTGAACATAAATATGGAATCTATAGCTTCTACTGGTGTATAGAAGTCAAGTGATGATTCCCTTCGAGCTTAGCAAATAGAAGTAAATGGATGAGCTCTTGTTTAACTGACTAATTATTAGATCACTAAACACCATTTACAGGTAGCTAAGTGTTTTAAGGGGCAAAATACATTGAGGGGTGAGAACGGTAAAGAAATCCCATCTCGATGTAGATCATCTATATAGAGGATCTTTAAATCACAATAAGATTATAACAATGGTTAAATGAGATAGTATATTGATATCGTGGAACATACAA
Source organism: Cannabis sativa (assembly GCF_029168945.1). Lineage (NCBI taxonomy): Eukaryota > Viridiplantae > Streptophyta > Magnoliopsida > Rosales > Cannabaceae > Cannabis > Cannabis sativa. The sequence continues at coordinate 5,897,875 of NC_083607.1, read as the reverse complement.
TATGCTCTATATAAGTCTGAGAGTGCAATTCTAAGTTCTAAGAGTGGATTCAACGAAGAATTAATAAGTAGGAATTTACTTGGTAAATTTGGTTTACTTATTGGAAGCTCAGCATATAGATCCATGGTCCCCATTCTAGTTGAGAACATTCTGCTTGTAAGACTCATTAATTGATTCGTGATTGATCAATTATAATTCTAAAGTTAGACTATGTCTAATTTTATGAATTTTCACTAAAATTGTAAAGAAAAGAGTTTCTAGGTTTATTTATTTATTAATGGACTTTATATGTCTAATTAATAATTAAATTAAATGATAATATTATTTAATAATCTATTTTAGTTATTAAATAATTAGTTTTGGCATTTAAAAGGTTAGAATTGGAAAATTGGCGTTTTTGAGAAAATAGAGATAAAATTTGATAAAACTGCAAAATCAAGTGAGGCCCAATACTACACCATGGCCGGCCACTTAAGTTGTTTTTTCAAATTAATATTTTCATTATTTTAATGCCAAATAATTCCTAACCTAAACCTAGTAGTTGCCTATAAATAGAAAGTGATGACTCAGTCACATACAATGCTTTCATTAGTAATCTGACAAAAATTTCTCTCTTTAGAAAAACTGAGCCTTCCCCACTTTCTATACCTGGCCGAAACCCTCTCTCCTCTTTTCTCCTTCATCTTTTTCGACCCTAGTGAAAGAGTAAGTGCCCACACACAGCAAGCAGTAACTCAATCATATGTTGGAAGACTGTAAAGGATCAAACTTGAAGAAGAAGGACATTCTGGCTCAGATCTTGATTATACTCTGCTACAGAAAGGATACAAGGGTTAGAGATCTGAGTGGAAGGAGACATTAATTCCGCTGCATCAATGTAATGTTTTCTTAACTTTATATGTGTTTAATTTATCGTTTTAGAAAGTTCATATTTAGGGTGTTTAAACAACATACTTGTGAGTAGATCTAAGATCCTGGTAAAATAAATTCCAACATGTCATTGCCTAATCAAGCAATCTTTTTATTACATAACAATAATAATCGTGTCTTAATCTTGATATCAATCAATTCTCGACAATATTAATTGTATTACAATATAACATGCTATGTAGTACAATATACTTTTCTTATCTTTAATCCAGATTCATGAATGTTGACCAACCCAAGTGGAGAAATATCCCCAATAATCTCGGCCTTATGCCATATCAACGATAAACCAATAAGTGTTTATCCCAAAATACTGCTTAACACTCGCGTAAGACAATCTAAGATTTTCTACCAAATCTCGCGGTATAAATACACTAAAATAAAAATTATATTTTGGTTCTAAAACATACACTATATTATAGAGCTATTGGTGAAAGATTGTGTAGATTTGCTAGTTGGAGCTTGTGTACTTTGGTAAAGCTCTCTTTTCCACTTTGATAATATTAAATTCTGATATTTGAAATGTTCTTTGAAATGGTGTTTGATGTTGTTCATGATGATTTTGAGGTATTGATGTATGTTGTTGAGAATTTGATATTTATGGTGTGTTTAGTGTATTTCTTTTTTTTGAGATCATGCTTAGTGCCTCTAGCATGGTTTAGTGAGATTTTAGGGTTGGAATTAGAGCTTAATTTATGGGTTAATGTTCTGAAATTTTGGGTTCTTAATTGGGGGTTTTGATGCTTGAGTTTTCAAGCTTTGATTTATAGTGTAATTTTGGTATGGATGCTTTAGACTTGTAATTTCTTGTTCTTAACTTGATAATGAGCTTTGTGTGGCCTAGAAATTATTGTTATTTTAGTTATGAGTTGTTCTAGTTTTGAATTGAGAGTATGCGTGCTTTGTTGTGGTTTGGTATGATTTTTGGGTGCAAATTCGAGTAGGTTGAAAATTTGTTTTTCTGGGTTCTTAACCCAGGAGCCACGTCATGGGTTTTGAGTGCCGCGACCCGCCTGGTGAAATTTCGGGGTTTTTTACCTAGATTCCTTGACATGGCTTGTGAGTACCGCAACCCGCTAGGGGTTTCTCTGGGTAGATTGTGCTTAACTCATTTTGTTTATAACTCTTGAATCCGAACTCTGTTTGGGATGTTTCGTATATCGTTGGAAAGCTCATTTCGAGCTCTTTATGCTTATTTGTAATTGAAATGCTAATTATGTGATTACGTGAAAGCGATTTTTGGAATTAACCCTATATGAAAAATCTCGAGAATTGTGACTAGGATTACCAGCACTTGTTTAGGAGCACCCAGGGAATTGGAATCTTCACATACTTACGACACCAGGTAAGACAGTAGTTAGCACGTAGAGTTAAGCGCGGTGGTGCTCATGTTTGATATTATAATTGTGATTAAATGAGAAACTGGGAATAGGGTTATTACCCTAAAGTGAGCGATTATATAGCCTAGGGTTATTACCCTAGTGATTGAATGATTTTAAATATAGTGTCATGCTATATATGTTGAAATAAAGAATTATGTGTTCAAGGCATAAGTAGATTAGACTTGGTAATCAAAACTGAGATAAAATGATTGTAAATAGACATGTGAGCGTAACACGTGGGTCAATGCTACATAGACATAAGTAGGCGTGTGAGCGTAACACGCAAGTGTATGTCAAATAGACAATGGGTGCAGTGGCATCAGTAATTACATGGCATTTGATTATTGTGAATATTGATATTTTTACTGTCTTGTTGGGCTTAGTTCACGGGTGCTCTACTGTGTAGGAAAGAGTAAATCTATTTATAATCAACCATGAGTGTGACGACTTGGTGGTGGATTGTACATATTCGGGCCATACTAGACCACGCGGGTTCGGTCTACCAGTGGATGTATTTTGTATTCTCGGATTTTGCCATCTAGGTCGGCATGTACAAGTAACTAGTAATGTTTTGTAAAAAAATGTTACGGGATCTCGAAGCATGTTTAATATTTTGGAATGGTTTGTAAAGTTTAAATTATTACAAGTTATGTTTTGATTTCGTATGTAAAAGAAAGTTTTTATTCTGCTCCTATTTCTAGTAATCCCGGTTTCGCGGGATTAGGTTATATTTATTAGAATCGTAGCGTGCCTAATTGTTAGGGCGTTACATAATGTCTCCTTTTGTTTAGATCTCTAACCCTTGATCTCTATTGTCGTAGAGTATGATCAAGGTCTAAACTTGGATTTTCTTTTATTGTTGGAATTCTTCACAATCTTCCACAAAGGCCTGAGTATTTGCTTGAATTGTGTGGGCAATTTCTCAATTCACTATAGGGCATGGAAATTTTAGAGGAAGAAGAAGAGGGTTTCAAATTCTAAGAGGCTCTCTCTTTATTTTTTAAGTTGTTTGACAAAGTGAACTTTAGGTTTTTCATTAGCCTAGAAAATAAGTGCATCTTACTCTATTTATAAGATTTCATCTAGGGCTAGGTTTAGAATCATATGGAATTAAAAAAAAAAGATAAAATAATGGCTTAATTAAACTCTTATTGGTCGAACCCTATTGTGGGCCCTACATGTTTCAATTTCGCCATTTTATTTAAGAACTTATCTTTTCTTTCACCAATGCCATATTTTAATTCTAACTCTATAAATGTCAAATCTATCTATTTAATAATTATAATTAATTATCAAATAAAATTACCATTTAACTTATTTATTAATTAGACCTTACAAAGTCTCTTAATTAACAAATAAACCCTAAATCTTCTCTTTCTTCTCAAATAAATTGTTGCTTAGTGAACATTCACAAACAAAACATATTCTTATTTAAAATTCTAATTGATTAATTAAAACTAATTAATTGAGTCTACAAGACAATATTATCCCGGACAATGTAGGGACCATGGGCCTATGTAACAAAGCTCCCAATAAGTAGATCTAAAATTTATTAAGTAAATTTCTTAACTTATTAATTCCTCCTAACTCAACTATAGATTTGGAATTGCACTCCTGATTACATAGAACGCTCTATATGTTCCAAATATAGATACGTTGTGTATTATTCATGGTTTCAGTCTGAATAATCAAAGATCCTCTGTAGATGATTTACATCAAGTACGGACAAATTTATCTTTCTACCCTTCAATGTATTTTATCCTTAAAACATTTAGCTTCCGATAAATAATATTTTGATAAACTAATATAATTACTGAAACAAGAGCTTTTCCATTTATGTATATTAAGCCAAGCTTAAAGGAAATCATCATTTTATTTCTATATAATTATAAAAGCTATAGATTTTATATCTATGATTAGCGCTCATACTCAATTGCACTACCATATTCACAAGATGTAAGTATTGGGCTGATCCATTTTGTTAGCTTTAACGAACAAGTCAAAAAAACATGAATAATAAAGTTAACCTAGAACCTAACCATCTCAGGATTAAGATCTTTTATCTAAGATCAACTAAGTGATATTGACATAAAAAGATATAACAGTAAGTTTATGATATCTTTTCCACTATTAATATCATTCCAGTCCAATGTATACTCCATACATCTGATACTAGCTATATATCCCAATGAATTATTAAGATTTATTATATATTATAGTTTATATAAGTAGTAATTAGTAAGATTATGATCCTGCTAACCTAATTTAGCATAAAATATAAATTTTACTATTTGAAATAAATAAGTGTAATTTGTTAATTACAGATATTTATATGAAACATGTAGATATAATATATATTATTTTTGCAATAAAAATATTTTCAAGTTTGGTAACCCTAGAGACCCGATTGGAGGCCAAAAATTTCACAACGGTCTTAATTAAAAATATTGATGGGATTATTGAGAAGAGTTAATTTTAGAAATATCGGGTATTTTGGGGTACTCGGAGTTGACCAAATACCCTAAGGTTAAAAATTTCTTAATAGTTAAGAAATAGTACACTAATTACTATTAATATTATATTATATTATTAATAATAATAATAACGTTACTCTTATCAATTTAATATATATTATATTTTTAAAAACATAATTTGTACAAAATTTTCTCCTTCGGTGTGACAAAACTCTCCTCCCTCTTAATCCATGTTCTTCGATTTTCAATCTGAAACCTAGTTTTTCAAGCTCCGGTAGTAGCGGGATAGTAAATCATTGAAGAGGGAGAGCTTAAGGTAAGGAGTGGTTTTCTTTTAAGGTTAATATGATTGGTTTTATATAGTGACTTTGTGATTTAGAGTGGTTATCGAAGTCTTGACTTCATAGAATTGTTCTTGAGTAGCTACAGAACTAGTTTTGATATTTACTTGTTGAATTTGAGGTGATTTTGAGTTAGAAATTGAGTTTGAAACTTTTTCAAGCTTAAGTCCAAATGTTTATGACGTTTTCCATTTAAGGGCTTGCTTTTAATTTCTGTTACGTAAGGATTGTTGTATTTATGGTATATATGTACCCTGTGAAGTTTGGAATAATTTGGATAGGTTTCAGTGGTGTTTCGGTGAGTGCAAAATTTGAGATTTTTGACCCATGCTGCTGCCAAACTGGTCCACTGGTTGGTGCAACCGGTTTACCATTTCTATGAATTTTGGGGTAATCAGGAATCATATTTTTATCATAACTTTTCACTTTGGTGTCCGTTTCGGACATTCTATATGTTGGGGATTATTTTACCAGGGTCTAGATTTACTACCATGTATGTTGTTTAACATCCTAAATATGAATTTCTAAAACAAAGGAATTTAAACTCATATAAAGTTCAAGAAACCTTACATTAGTTGCAGCAGAATTAAATGACTCCTTCCACTTAGATTTCTAACTCTTGTTCCTTTCTGTCGCAGAGTATTATCAAGATCTGAGCCCGATTCTCCTTCAGGTGTTGGATTCTTCACAGTCTTACACACTATGATTGAGTACAAATTGCTATGCGTGGGCATGTAACGTCACTCTGGCTACTTCCTGGATTGATGACTGAACCCTACAGACCAACACGAGTATTTCCAATGTGCTTTGTCCTCACTCTCACTCTTCCTGGGAAAACTTCCCAGGAGGTCACCCATCCTGAAATTACTCCAGGTCAAGCACGCTTAACTGTGGAGTTCTTTTGTGATGGGCTACCGAAAAACAAGATGCACCTTATTGATATAGGTAGTACCAATCAATCCATTTAAGCCCTCTTCAACTGTGTAGTCCCATACCTACACAGCCTCAAAATCATCACTCTTGACATCCCCCAGGCGATGTGGAATTACACAGCTTACCCGGTATTTCCCCTTACGGATCACGGGACTACTAACTGTCACAATCACCCCCCCTTACGAGGTCCGACGTCCTCGTCGACCAAATCACTTAGGGGTAATTTGGTCAATTCTAAAATCTCAACTAATCCCGACATTCCCAATGTCTAACTATAGTGCCCCGCTATACGAAAAATATTAAGATGTGATTCTAATAGCCAAAGGCCGCGTTCTAATGTTGTCGGACACACAAAAAGAAAAAATATGAAATTTTATATATGACATATAAAATGCATTCTAAATTCAAAAAAAATCTCCGTAAAATGATAATTCATAACTAATATGCAAGTTTCACAATTAAACCCTATTTATCTACTAATTTCCAAATTAAAGTTAAGCGATCTTTACAATTATCTCCCCTTAAAAAGATTTCGTCCTTGAAATCTAACCTGAACAACTCTGCATACTAAGCCCTCATGTCGGATTCTAACTCCTCGGTGGCTTCCTCCACCTTGCTGTTTCTCCAGAGTACCTTGACCAAAGCTATGGTCTTGTTCCGAAGAACCTTATCTTTTATGTCTAGGATCTGAAGTAGCTATTCTTCATATGATAAGTCTGGTTGCAGCTCAAGATTTTCATAACTTAGTACATGAGCAGGATTTGAAACGTACTTCCGTAACATGGAAACATGAAATACGTTGTGAACTGCTGAAAGAGCTGGAGGAAAAGCTAAACGGTATGTCACTTGTCCAACCTTCTCGAGAATCTCAAAAGGTCCTGTAAACCTAGGGCATAATTTTCCTCTTTTCCCGAAACGTTTGATCCCCTTCATCGGAGACACCCGTAGGAACACATGATCTCCTACCTGAAACTCTACATTTTTGTGTTTCGAATCTGCATAACTCTTTTGTCTACTCTGAGAGGCAAGAATTATGGCCTTAATCTTTTCTATGGCTTCATTATTCTGTTGCACTGATTCCGGACCTAAGTATTTCTTCTCTCCTGTTTCATCCCAGTGAATGGGAGATCTACACTTCCTGCCATATAACAATTCATAGGGAGCCATTTCTATTGTACTCTAATAGCTGTTATTATACGAAAACTCTATCAGTGGTAGATATTTACTCCAGGAGCCCTCGAAATCCATTACACGGGCTCATAACATATCTTCTAATATCTGAATTGTCCTTTCGGACTGTCCATCAGTCTGAGGATGGAAAGCTGTACTGAAATTCATTTTGGTACCCATAGCCCGTTGAAGACTTTGCCAGAACTTGGAAGTAAACTTCGGATCTCTATCCGAGACTATAGACTTTGGAACACCATGCAATCTCACTATCTCTTTGACGTATAATTCTACACATTGATCCACTGTAAAGGTTGTTTTTACCGGTAGAAAATGTGCAAACTTTGTGAATCGATCTACCACAACCGAAATTGAATCGTACCAACCTGTGGTTCTAGGTAATCCAACCACAAAGTCCATGGTGATATCCTACCACTTCCACTAAGGAAGTGTCAAAGGTTGCAATAAACTTGCTGGTCTCTGGTGTTCAGTCTTGATCTGTTGACAAGTTAGGCACTGGTAAACAAATTCTACCACATTTTTCTTCATTCTGCTCCACCAGAAGTAGGGTTTAAGATCTTGGTGCATCTTGATAGTGCCGGGATGCAGTGAATATGGAGTGGTATGAGCTTCTTCGAGGATTTCGTTTCTAAGTTCCACACTACTTGGAACATAAACCATGGTCTTAAACAACAACATCCCACTATCTGACACTGTAAAATCTTTGACTTGACCAGCCAAAACCTCTTCTCTGATCTTCACTAATTCTGGATCAATTAACTGAGCAGCTTTAATTCATTCTAACAGATCAGATTGTAGCATCAAGTTATGAAGTTTGCCTACAACAAACTCGATGCTTGATCTGACCATGTCTTTAGCTAATTAAGGTGAAATCTTAATCATACTTGTTACCTGCCCGAGACCCTTCCTGCTCAGGGCATCAACCACTACATTAGCTTTCCCAGGATGGTAAAGGATTTCACAGTCATAATCCTTAACCAACTCTAACCAACACCTCTGTCTCATATACAAATTTTTCTGAGTAAATAAATATTTGAGGCTCTTATGGTCAGTATATATTTCACATTTCTCTCCGTAGAGATAATGCTGCCAAATATTCAAGGCAACACCACTGCGGAAAGTTCTAAATCATGAGTCAGATATTGCTTTTCATATTCTTTCAACTGACGAGAGGCATAGGCGATGACTCGATCGGCCTGCATCAGTATACAACCCAGACCCTGTCTGGATGCATCACAATAAACTATGAAATTTTCCTTATCAGAAGGTAAAGCTAACACTAGAGTTGTGATTAATCTTTGTTTCAGCTCTTGAAAGCTTGCTTCACACTTGTTCGTCCACACAAACTGCTGATTCTTTTTGGTAAGCTCAGTTAAGGGTAATAACCAGCCAGACCCAAGAAACTTCTAACCTATGTAACTGTTTTCGGTCTCTGCCAATCCCTGACGGATTCAATCTTCCCCAGATCCACTTTAATTCCATCTTTACTGACAATGTGTCCAAGAAAAGACTCCTGAGATAGCCAAAACTCGCATATCTTGAACTTAGCATATAACTTATGTTCTCGAAGTCGCTATAGAACCATCTGAAGATGTTGCTCATACTCCTCTTATGATTGAGAGTACACAAGAATGTTGTCGATAAATACAATAACACAAATATCAAGGAAATCTTTGAATACCATATTCATTAGATCAATAAAAGCTGCGGGAGCATTGGTTAGTCCAAAAGACATAACCAGAAATTCATAGTGCCTATACCTAGTGTGGAAAGCCGAATTGTAGAAGAAAATGGGAGAGAAAATTATTAAGTTACCTCCAACTCAAGATACAACTGAAGAAGAAAACACCGAGGATGAGGCACCTCAGAATCCATGGCAAACAGGGATGCATCAAAGAGAAGGACATGATGATAATCAACCAGAACTTCAGAGATCAACAAGAGCACAAAAGCCAAATTCAAAATATGTTAATGCTGTTGTAGCTGAAGAAGAAAAGTTCAGAGAACCAGAGTCATATGAAGAGGCATACCAAAACTCCAAGTGGCTAGGAGCTATGAAAGAAGAAATAAGTGCACTAGCAAAGAATCGGACTTGGGAGTTGGTGCCAAAGTCGAAAGAAGTGAAACCCATTTCGTGCAAATGGGTCTACAAGGTAAAAACTCATCTTGACGGTTCAATTGAGAGATACAAGGCTCGGTTAGTTGCTCGAGGATTCTCTCAACAATATGGACTAGATTATGACGAGACATTTAGCCCAGTTGCTAAAATTACAACAATGCGGGTTCTGTTAGCACTTGCAGCTAGTAAAGACTGGAGGCTATGGCAGATGGATGTGAAGAATGCCTTTCTACATGGAGAGCTGGATAGAGAGATAGACATGGTGCAACCAAGAGGGTTTGAGAATAGAGCACATCCTGACTATGTTTGCAAACTGAATAATGCGCTCTATGGATTAAAGCAAGCTCCACGAGCATGGTAAGGAAAGATTGCTGAGTTTTTAGTAGAAAGCGGATATTCCATGGCACATGCAGATTCAAGCTTATTTGTCAAAATAAAGGAAGCAAAGATCGCAATTGTACTGGTATATATCGATGATCTCATTATCATTGAAGATGATGATGTAGAAATTTGTCAAACAAAAGAGAACCTATCAGTACGCTTTCAAGTGAAGGAGCTTGGAGAATTGAAACATTTCCTCGGATTTGAAGTTGACCAAACTAAGGAAGGTTTATTTCTCTGTCAACAAAAGTATGCTAAAGATTTGCTGCAAAGATTTGGAATGCTCGAGTGCAAGCCGATCTCAACACCTATGGAAGCTAATGTTAAGCTATGTGCTCATGCTGGAAAGGACTTGCAAGATGGAGCAATGTATCGACAACTGGTGGGGAGTCTAATCTACCTTACATTGACTCGACTAGACATTTCTTATGTAGTTGGAGTAGTAAGTCGATATATGCAACAACCAAAGAAGCCACATTTGGAAGTAGTACGACGAATACTGAGGTATGTCAAAGATACCATTAACTATGGTCTCTTCTATAAGAAAGGTGATGAGGTTAAGATCGTCGGCTATTGCGATGCTGATTATGCTGGAGATCATGATACCCGAAAATCAACTACTGGGTATGTATTCAAACTTGGATCTGGAGTAGTGTCTTGGTGTAGCAAAAGGCAACCAACAGTGTCTTTGTCAACCACAGAAGCAGGGTATAGAGCAGCAGCAATGGCGGCTCAGGAGAGTACGTGGTTGATCCAACTAATGAAAGATTTACACCAATCCATAAATTTTGCAGTGCCACTTTATTGTGATAATCAGTATGATATCCATCTAGCAGAGAATCTAGTATTTCATGCTCGAACAAAACATGTGGAGGTGCATTACCATTTTCTCAGAGAGAAAGTACTTCAGGAAGAATTAGAGGTGCGCCAAGTGAAGAGCAAAGATCAAGTAGCAGACTTATTCACTAAAGAACTTAGCACAGCGAGATTTCGAAAGCTGAGAGACCAACTCATTATGAAGAGTTGGTGTTGATGGGGAGTGTCAAAAGATCAATACCTCATTTACAAGTATCTAGAATTTTTTTATAATTTTGGTAAAATTATAGAGCCATCTAGAATTAGATAGAATTAATATCCATAAGAAGTTTCAAGAATATTTTAGTAACACAATTAGCTAGAATTATCTAGAATATTATAGTTGGTTTCTTTTTAGTAGTATAAATAGGGGTTATGGGTCTTCAAGTTGTGCATCCAACAAGAGTGCCTTCAAAGTGTGTTCAAAAGAGTGAGAGAGTGTTCTAAAGTGTCCCAACATAAAGATAAAGTGTTTCAAAAGTGTGAGTTATACACAAGAGTGTTATAAAGGTGTCCACTATTAAAATAAGAGTGTGAATATTTGGTGTATTGTGGTCTAGTAAAAAATGTTCAAGTCTTGATGTAATTGATTTTTCAATACTTAAAGTAATTACGTTTTTCACGTGTTGTGGTGTCCAACATTTTGTTCATTCAAGGATGTTTAATATTTGTCAACCTACTTTTGTTTGATCATTAATTGTAGGTTGTTCGCTGATTTTAATTTTGAAAAAAATAGGATTAATAAAAATAATTTAATGATGCATGATTATCACCTTAAAAAAGTGTGATTTGTAGATGGTATAGGATTATACTATTTACCTTGTATGACCTATTGGAAGTTAATACTTAACTTGTGTTCTTTAATTATAAATTTTTATAAGAATATGTTAATTTAATCTTGAAAATTCATAACATATAAATTTGAAAAAATCATAAGTTCATTCATAAATTTCTGGTTAACAAAATTCAGTGAAGAAATGAAATTTACCCTACTGCTCTAGAAGTTGTGAGCTGGCATAACAGAATTATGTGGTCCCATATTGTAACCAATTATTGTTAGAATATTCCCTTGTAATGATTGTAATGATTACCTTGTGATTGTGTAAATATTATTAGGTCATTATTCTTGTACGGTATACACATGTTTATAAATACAATGCCTAGCCAATGAATTCATTGAGCTGATTCTTTCAAATTACTGCTGTCTATTTTCTTTCCTCTGCTTTCTCTCTGTATTCAAACTTGGTATCAGAGCGCTGTCAACACCGGTGGTGTGTCCGTTTGTGTGAAAGCTATGGCAGAACAAACCCCAGTGCATGGAGAACAAGGATCGACATCAAGGAGCATAGTGTAGTAACCAAAAATATTTTTATTACTACGTTATCTGAAAATCTCGATGTGGAAATAGTGATTGCATAAAATAAGTTAGCTTCTTGAATAGAGAATTATTTTTATTAGTCTTTAAAATAACAAAAGAAAAAAAAACGAGTATTTGTAGAATGGAAGTATTATTGAACTTTCATTAATTATTATAGATTTTGAATTAGGCTCTTTATGGATTACACTTAGAAAAATTTGGAGTTATTTTAATTATTAAATGATATTATTTAGTGATATTATAATATGTGGCATAAGGTAAGAATTGGAGATGAGGAGACCATTTCATTAATTTCAACGTGTTCATTTTAGGAGTAGATGATGTAACTCAACTAATTATAGTAAAGCATTTCAAATGAAGTCTTGAACGTATGACCTAGTAATAGTCAAGATTAGTTATAGTCTAGATTTTAAATGTACATGTGTAAGCTTCAATGATTTTGTTACACAACAAATGTGACTTGAGTCCATGATTTGTTGTGTTTCGGTTAGTATATGAGTGATTTCAAACTTGATTAAACAAGTTGGCCGACTAATAAGTGGAGTTTGGCATTTTAAATTGTGTATCTATTTACTTCATTATTTATTAATTTAAAAATAGTTAATCATAGTTAACTAAGTGCTGTAATTTAGGTGAGTGTGGTTACTTCTTAGGCTATAAATAAGTGCCATTATTTTCCTATTTACTCACACACACACACAAAGCCAACACTCTCTCTCGTCTTTTGCTATAAGCTCTCATAACCTTATACACTCTTCAACACTCCCCTAAACCAAGTTCATAATATATATTTATATATAGAAAATACCATTTTCACTATCTATTCTTTCATACCAAGGTTTTCTTGCGGTGTGTCATAGCCAACACAATCTCCAAGATCGTCATCATTGTTATCGTTATTTTTTTTTTCCAAGTTTCAAAACTATACACTATTATCCCCATCACCCTCTCATAAATATATATATACATATATATATATATATATCTCCTTCATTATATCATCACCACTACCATCATTTTACGTTCAAGTTTTAGTGCTCAACTAGATCTTATTGGAAGCTAAGGTATATGATTTTATAATTTTGGATTTCTAAATTCAAATTTAAGATTTCATATATATATATATATGTATGTATATATGTATATATATACCCTATAATGTGTTCTAATTAATAAGTATGAAATTTAAGTTTATCATAAGACAATTGTTTCTCAAGGGTCACTTTCATTGCAATCAAGGCTAGGACTCCATATTCGAGGTAAGGAAATTAAGTAGAAAAATATAAGTTTTCTGTATGTAATAACATTCATAGAAAGAGTGGGTATAGTAAAAGAGAAGTTAACTAAGGTCTTCTGCCTGACTCTTTATTATTTGTTATTTAATGTACTGTATAATATATTTAAATAACATGTTTATAAGATTCATGTTATTTATGTATGTTTACAGTATTAGAGCATGGCCATTGCTAAAGATATATATTTAAATAATATGTTTATAAGATTCATGTTATTTAAGTATGTATGTAAATAGTGTGTTTATAAGATTCACATTATTTAGTTATGATCGTTTTGTTATTTAAATAATGTATAGTAGTTTTCCATTATTTAAATTAGATAGATCATAGTTTATGTGACATGGTTTGACCGAGAAGATAATGGTTAAATACTTGACTGTTGGGTCTATATGGTAGATAGGGGGCCATTTAGTAGTGGGTACGATTTTACTGAACCCAGCCCTCCGCCATTTAGTCCAATAGCTCGAGTTTATTTGCCAAAATTGGACTCGTGCGTAATCATTATTATGTGATTTAGCTTAGAACCTAGTTATTAGTGACTAGTGATATGATTAAATTTATTTTTTTGCTATCTGCCTAAATATGTGCATATGCATTTTAATTAAGTTTTGTTTTTATTTATGTGACTACCTGACACACATTTCCTTACTGAGTTTAGTAGCTCACCCTTATCAAATTACCATGTGCAGACCAAGGTAACTGAAAGTTTAGAGAGCCGGTGGCGAGTGGAACTTTAGATGCTTGTGTGTGTGAACTTGCTGAGGGCCATATAACTGCGGGCAGTCTAGGGCGCTCTATTTATTTATTTACGTTATTAAACTTATGTCGCAATTATTTTAGTTATTAATTATTATGTCTTTTGTACGAAAACTGGACAGTTGTGAACATTTTCAAGTATTAAATAAAAATGCGACATTATGATTTTATGCGTTTAACGCTTGTAAATAAAATTAATATTTTCATAAAAGTACGGGCGTTACAGTTTGGTATCAGAGCCATAGTTATATCGGTCCCGAACGTTCTCACGAGTTACACACATCAGCCAAAAAGTTTCCGCTTGCCACCAAGTAAGTCTCATTATATATGCTTGCATTTTATGTGTATTTTTTTTTTTTTTGTAATTTCTAAATTTGGATTTTACTTAAAAAAAAAAAAAAAAAACCTTAGTACCAATATCCAAGTTTATGTACTACCCATATGAAATAATTTTTTTAATACATATAAATATATTTCAAGTTAGTTTAAAATAAAATTTTTGGGTGAAATTTCTTGATGTTAGATAGAACCATATGACTCTTGAAAAAAAAAATCATAGAAATTTTTCTTTAAGTAACCATATAAGGAAAAAAAAAATGTGTGTCTTATTATTTTATGTGATTATTTATTTTATCTTTGAATAAATAGAAATTATTTGTGAACTATTTATGTAAGTATGGGCATTTTTTTTTTTTGAAAATAGTGATATCTTATTTAAGTTTATCTTCTTTTAGAGATTCTTAGAAACAAACAAGGAACATTAGGAAATAATGTCTCCAAGAAGATCAGTTCAGATCAACGGCAATAGAAACATCCACGTGGATGCTGCTCCAGCACCCGCAAGGGACGGAGGCCGAGGTGATGGTCGACGCGGAGGCCGAGGTGATGGTCGACGCGGAGGCCGACGTGGAGGCCAAAGCGGTAAGGGAGGTAGACAAGGAGCATCGGTAGCACCGGTAGATGAAGTAGCACTCGAACAACAACAGGCACCTCCCAATGCTCAAGTTGAGATACTCTGAGAAAACGCTCGTATACGTGAGGAGCTAACTCAAGAAATTGCAAGGCTACGAGCTCAGAATGAGGAGTTACGCCGGAATCAAAATCCACCCGTTAGAAACCTAGCTCTTCAACCAGCTGCATTGAATCCAGAACCAATACAACATTTTGAACCTGTGTACGAGCGATTCAGGAAACAACAACCACCAATATTCAATGGGAGCTCGGACTCACTTGAAGCTGAGGAATGGTTGCGCTCAGTGGAGTCCATATTGGAATATATGGACCTCAATGATAGGGAAAGAGTATCCTGTGCTGCCAGCCTACTTAAAAAGGATGCACGGATCTGGTGGGAAGTAGTAAGACAGAGTCGCAACATAACAACTATGACCTGGTTGGACTTTGTTGATGTGTTCAACAGGAAATACTACAGTGCCGCCATACTGGCTGCAAAAGAAGATGAGTTTATGAATCTGAGGCAGAACAATCTCACTGTCACGGAGTATGCTAGGCAATTTGACCGTCTGGCAAAGTTTGCACAAGAGATCGTACCAACCGAGGCCCTTCGGGTCAAAAGGTTCTTGAAGGGGATGAACCCCATGATTAAAAAATATGTGAAAATCATGGTGGGGACCAACACAGTTTATGCTGAGGTGTTAGAAAAAGCTCTTGAAGCTGAGTTGCTCGAAAATGATATAAAGAAGGAGAATGCTGCTAAGTGGGAAGCCCGAAGAAACAATGGAGGAAATCAAGAGAATAAAAGAAAACACGAGGGAAATCACAGTAATGATCGTGATAAAAAGGGGAAAGCAGTGGTCCAAAATAACAACAATAGGGTGAAAAGGTCCTATGTAGAATTCCCAATTTGCCCCACATGCAATAGGAAACATCTTGGGGAGTGTAAGATGAAGTCAGGGGTGTGCTACAATTGCGGGCAGCCAGGCCATCTGAAGAAAAATTGCCCAAAGGGACAAAAGAAGGAGAACCAAGTCGCTCCTGCTCGAGTGTTTGCTCTCACCAGAGGAGAAGTGGCCACAAGCAACACTGTTGTCTCAGGTCAGGTTTCTATTTACGGATTGCCTTATAATGTTCTCTTTGATTCTGGAGCTACTCATTCTTATATAGCTACTAGGGTAATTGATAGTATAGATAAGCCATGTGACCTACTTAGATGTGGTATTGTGACGGAATTACCCTCGGGAGAAACCATGTTATCAACAAGAAGAATGCGAGATGTACCTATCATAATCGAAAGCAAAGAATTTATGGGCGACCTAATAGAGCTGGAAATGAAGGAATATGATGTTATACTTGGGATGGATTGGCTATCTAGTCACGGTGCGACAATCAATTGCCGAAAGAAACTGGTCGTTTTTGAAACAAAGGCTGGGGATCGGTTTACTTTCAAGGGCGACAAGCTGGCCTTGAGGACTCCATTAATCTCTTCTCTAAAAGCTAGTCAGCTAATGAAGGCGGGGTGTCTAGCATTCTTGGTCAGCGTAGTGGATCGAGCAATAGAGACGCAACTAAATGTGGAGAATGTGCACATAGTCTGTGAATTTCCAGAGGTCTTTCCAGAAGATTTACCGGGACTACCTCTAGACAGAGAGGTGGAGTTCATCATCGAATTAGCCCCAGGGACTAATCCAATTTCAAAGGCTCCATACAGAATGGCACCTAATGAGTTAAAAGAGCTTAAAATACAACTACAGGAGCTCTTAGACAAAGGGTTCATTAGACCGAGTTACTCACCTTGGGGTGCGCCGGTACTCTTTGTCAAGAAGAAAGATGGAAGTATGAAGATGTGCGTAGACTACCGTGAGCTCAACAAGGTGACCATCAAGAATAAGTATCCTTTGCCAAGGATTGACGATCTCTTTGATCAATTGCAAGGCTCGGCTGTGTTCTCAAAGATAGATCTAAGATCTGGGTATCACCAGCTGAAGGTCTGGAAGGAAGACATACCCAAGACAGCATTCAGAACACGGTATGGACACTATGAGTTTTTAGTAATGTCTTTCGGACTAACTAACGCCCTAGCAGCCTTCATGGATATGATGAATAGGGTGTTCAAGGAGTACCTAGATAAGTTTGTTGTCGTATTCATTGATGACATTCTTATCTACTCCAAAACTGTGGAGGAACATGAGGAACACCTGAGGATGACTCTAAACCGACTTAAGGAGAACCAACTATATGCCAAATTCAAGAAATGTGAATTCTGGTTAGAGAAGGTGGCATTCCTAGGCCATATAGTTTCCAAAGATGGAGTCGAGGTGGATCCTACAAAGATCGAAGCGGTCAAGAGCTGGCCAACACCTAAGACTGCAAGTGAAGTAAGAAGCTTCTTGGGTCTAGCTGGTTACTATAGACGCTTTGTTGAAGGATTTTCTAAGATCGCAACTCCTCTAACCAACTTGACTCGAAAGACGCAGAAGTTTGTCTGGCCAGAAAAGTGTGAGGGTAGCTTCCAAACACTTAAGGACAAACTAATAACAGTCCCTGTATTATGTGTTCCCAATAACAAGGATAAGTTTGTGGTGTACTGTGATGCATCAAAACAAGGGCTGGGATGCGTGTTGATGCAAAATGACAAAGTAGTAGCGTATGCCTCAAGACAACTTAAGGAGTATGAACAAAGGTACCCAACACACGACTTGGAGTTGGCAGCAGTAGTTTTTGCGCTTAAAATATGGAGGCACTATCTCTACGGGGAGAAATGTGAAATTTATACCGACCACAAGAGTCTGAAGTACTTCTTTACGCAAAAGGAACTCAACATGAGGCAGAGGCGATGGCTAGAGCTTGTTAAGGACTATGATTGTGAAATCCACTACCATCCGGGGAAGGCCAACGTAGTAGCAGACGCGCTAAGTAGACGCAGTTATGCTAGCTTGGCAATACTGGCACAAATGGAGAAGCCCCTACAACAAGAACTCCAAAGAAGTGGTATAGAGATCATTACACAAAAACTAGCTAACCTAACCATTGTCTCAACGCTGCTACAAGAACTTAAAGATGCACAGATTGTTGATGAGTTCTTACAGAAGAAAAGAGCAGGCCTGCCAGAGAAGGAGGCAGAAGATTTCTCTGAAGGTACAGACAACATGCTGAGGTATAAGGGAAGAGTGTGTGTAGCCAACGACATAGAGCTTAAAAGAAAGATCATGATGGAAGCACACACTACACCCTACTCAATGCATCCAGGGTCAACCAAAATGTACAATGACTTAAAAACCTTGTATTGGTGGCCAGGGATGAAGAAGGATGTAGTTGAATTTGTAGCTAGATGCTTCACATGTCAACAAGTTAAGGCTGAACATCAGAGACCAGCAGGGATGTTGCAACCCCTGGAAATCCCTGAATGGAAGTGGGAAGATATAGCCATGGATTTTGTGACAGGACTACCCCGAACAACCAAGCAACACGACTCAGTTTGGGTAATTATAGACAGACTCACCAAGTCAGCACACTTTGTTCCAGTAAAGTCTACCTACAACGCTGAGCAGTATGCTGACCTGTACGTGCAAGAGATATTGAGGCTGTATGGAGTTCCAAAGACGATAGTCTCTGATAGAGGTTCAGTATTCACCTCCAAGTTCTGGGAGACTCTACATAAGGCAATGGGGACGCGATTAAAATTAAGTACAGCATTTTATCCCCAAACAAATGGACAATCTGAACGCACCATCCAAATACTCGAGGATATGCTTCGAGCGTGTGCACTGGACTTCACTGGTTCGTGGAGTAAGTATTTACCTCTAATGGAGTTCTCCTACAATAATAGCTATCAAGCCACAATCAAAATGGCACCATATGAGATGCTGTATGGACGAAAATGTAGATCACCGCTTCATTGGGATGAAGTTGGAGAAAGACGCTACTTAGGTCCAGAAGCAGTTAGAGAAGCTTCAGAAGCAGTTGAAAAGATACGACAAAGGATGCTCACCGCCCAAAGTAGACAGAAAAATTATGCAGATTTGAAAAGACGGGAGGTTGAGTTTTCTGTAGGGGACTTAGTGTTCTTAAAGGTATCACCTATGAAGGGGATTATGCGTTTCGGAAAAAGGGGAAAGTTAAGCCCAAGATTTATAGGTCCTTTTGAGATACTGGACAGAGTTGGTCAGGTAGCTTACCGTTTGGCCCTACCGCCAACATTAGCAGAAACGCAGAATGTTTTCCACATTTCCATGTTACGAAAGTATGTACCTGATCCGACACATGTGCTTAAATACGAGAACTTGAACTTGCAGCAGGACATGAGTTATATGGCATGCCCTGTGCGCGTGATAGAAAAAGGAATAAAGGTCTTACGAAATAAGACTATACCCTTAGTCAAAATTATGTGGAGTGATAGTTCTGATAGAGAAGCGACATGGGAGTTGGAGAAGGACATGCAAAATTAGTACCCCAAATTATTCTCAAGTAAGTAAATTTCGAGGACGAAATTCCTTTAAGCAGGGTAGATTGTAATAACCAAAAATATTTTTATTACTACGTTATCTGAAAATCTCGATGTGGAAATAGTGATTGCATAAAATAAGTTAGCTTCTTGAATAGAGAATTATTTTTATTAGTCTTTAAAATAACAAAAGAAAAAAAATGAGTATTAGTAGAATGGAAGTATTATTGAACTTTCATTAATTATTATAGATTTTGAATTAGGCTCTTTATGGATTACACTTAGAAAAATTTGGAGTTATTTTAATTATTAAATGATATTATTTAGTGATATTATAATATGTGGCATAAGGTAAGAATTGGGGATGAGGAGACCATTTCATTAATTTCAACGTGTTCATTTTAGGAGTAGATGATGTAACTCAACTAATTATAGTAAAGCATTTCAAATGAAGTCTAGAACGTATGACCTAGTAATAGTCAAGATTAGTTATAGTCTAGATTTTATAATGTACACGTGTAAGCTTCAATGATTTTGTTACACAACAAATGTGACTTGAGTCCATGATTTGTTGTGTTTCGGTTAGTATATGAGTGATTTCAAACTTGATTAAACAAGTTGGCCGACTAATAAGTGGAGTCTGGCATTTTGAATTGTGTATCTATTTACTTCATTATTTATTAATTTAAAAATAGTTAATCATAGTTAACTAAGTGCTGTAATTTAGGTGAGTGTGGTTACTTCTTAGGCTATAAATAAGTGCCATTATTTTCCTATTTACTCACACACACACAAAGCCAACACTCTCTCTCGTCTTTTGCTATAAGCTCTCATAACCTTATACACTCTTCAGCACTCCCCTAAACCAAGTTCATAATATATATTTATATATAGAAAATACCATTTTCACTATCTATTCTTTCATACCAAGGTTTTCTTGTGGTGTGTCATAGCCAACACAATCTCCAAGATCGTCATCATTGTTATCGTTATTTTTTTTCCAAGTTTCAAAACTATACACTATTATCCCCATCACCCTCTCATAAATATATATATACATATATATCTCCTTCATTATATCATCACCACTACCATCATTTCACGTTCAAGTTTTAGTGCTGAACTAGATCTTATTGGAAGCTAAGGTATATCATTTTATAATTTTGGGTTTCTAAATTCAAATTTAAGGTTTCATATATATATGTGTATGTATATATGTATATATATACCCTATAATGTGTTCTAATTAATAAGTATGAAATTTAGGTTTATCATAAGACAATTATTTCTCAATGGTCACTTTCATTGCAATCAAGGCTAGGACTCCACATTCGAGGTAAGGAAATTAAGTAGAAAAACATAAGTTTTCTGTATGTAATAACATTCATAGAAAGAGTGGGAATAGTAAAAGAGAAGTTAACTAAGGTCTTCTGCCTGACTCTTTATTGTTTGTTATTTAATGTACTGTATAATATATATTTAAATAACATGTTTATAAGATTCATGTTATTTATGTATGTTTACAGTATTAGAGCATGGCCATTGCTAAAGATATATATTTAAATAATATGTTTATAAGATTCATGTTATTTAAGTATGTATGTAAATAGTGTGTTTATAAGATTCACATTATTTAGTTATGATCGTTTTGTTATTTAAATAATGTATAGTAGTTTGCCATTATTTAAATTAGATAGATTATAGTTTATGTGACATGGTTTGACCGAGAAGATAATGGTTAAATACTTGACTGTTGGGTCTATATGGTAGATAGGGGGCCATTTAGTAGTGGGTACGATTTTACTGAACCCAGCCCTCCGCCATTTAGTCCAATAGCTCGAGTTTATTTGCCAAAATTGGACTCGGGCGTAATCATTATTATGTGATTTAGCTTAGAACCTAGTTATTAGTGACTAGTGATATGATTAAGTTTTTTTTTTTTGCTATCTGCCTAAATATGTGCATATGCATTTTAATTAAGTTTTATTTTTATTTATGTGACTACCTGACACACATTTCCTTACTGAGTTTAGTAGCTCACCCTTATCAAATTACCATGTGCAGACCAAGGTAACTGAAAGTTTAGAAAGCCGGTGGCGAGTGGAACTTTGGATGCTTGTGTGTGTGAACTTACTGAGGGCCATATAACTGAGGGCGGTCAAGGGCGCTCTATTTATTTATTTACGTTATTAAACTTATGTCGCAATTATTTTAGTTATTAATTATTATGTCTTTTGTACGAAAACTGGACAGTTGTGAACATTTTCAAGTATTAAATAAAAATGCAACATTATGATTTTATGCGTTTAACGCTTGTAAATAAAATTAATATTTTCATAAAAGTACGGGCGTTACACATAGCCAGTGGTGTTGCTCAAACTTCAGCTCCAGTTACAAGCATAGTCGGACCTCATGTAGGTACTACTCTCACTCAACCTTTTGCGTTGAAATTGGATAGAAACAATTATACTTTGTGGAAGACCATGGTTTCTGCTATTGTTCGTGGTCATCGATTGGATGGGTACCTAAATGGTACTAGAGTAAAACCAGTCGAGTTTCTACCATCTGATGCTTCTTCAGGTGAAGATGCTGTGGTTATTAATCCTGAGTTTGAACTCTAGATTGTAAATGACCAACTGTTACTCGGTTGGCTCTATGGCTCTATGACTGAGAGCATAGCCACAGAAGTTATGGGGTGTGACTCGTCTGCAAGTTTGTGCCAAGCCTTGGAGACATTGTTTGGTGCACACTCGCGTGTGAAAATGGATGAGTATCGTACAAAGATACAGACATATAGAAAGGGAACCATGTCAATGGCAGATTATCTGCGTCAGAAACGTCAATGGGCCAATGTCTTAACTCTTGCTGGTGACCCATATCCAGAAAACAACTTGTCTCTAATGTTCTTTCTGGTTTAGACATTGAATACTTACCCATTGTGCTTCAGGTTGAAGCTAGAATCTCAACTTCTTGGCAGGAACTTCAGGATATTCTCCTAAGTTTTGGCAACAAATTAGACAGGTTGACAACACTGTCTGGAACCTCCAAAAAACGCATCTCGGGTTCTCCATCTGCTAATGTTGCAGCTACAAGAAATCCTGGTTTTGCAGGAAATAGATCCAACAATCCTGGGCAGTATGGTCATGGAAATCGTGGCAATTCCAATCAAAATCGAGGAGGAAGAGGCCCTGGCAGATTCAGAGGTCGTGGTGGTAGAAATCAAAGCAACACAAAGCCCACATGTCAAGTGTGTGGGAGATATGGGCATAGTGCTGCCTATTGTTACAATCGTTATGATGAAGCTTACATGGGTTCTGATCCAAATGCTTCAAACAGTGGAAACAAAGCCAATCAAACCAGCAACAATGGAAATGGTTCCTCTGCCTTCATAGCCACTCCTGAGATGGTGGAAGATACTGCTTGGTATGTTGATTCAGGAGCCAGCAATTACATCACTGCCGACTCAAACAATCTCACTCACAAGGCTGATTACAATGGTGAGGAGACCTTGACTGTTGGTAATGGCAATAAACTTGAAATTGCCCATGTTGGTAAAAGTCTAATACCCTCTGTTGATAACAATACCATAATATTGAGCAATGTCCTACATGTTCCTAATATAACTAAGAATTTACTTAGTATTTCTAAACTCACACATGACAATAATGTGTTTGTTGAATTCTTTGCTCGAAATTGTTTTGTGAAGGATCTGGAGTCAAAGAGGGTGCTGCTTCAAGGGACTCTTAAGGATGGTCTATACCAACTCACAAATCATCAAGAAGGTTTTTCCAACCAACCAAGTTTAGTGTCTGTTTCCAAATCTGTCAAACCTTTTACTGGTGTCGTTACTGTGTCCAGCAAAAAGTGTGTTAATCCTAGTTTTATTTCCCTAAAGGATAGGTGGCACAAGCGTCTTGGTCACCCGTCTCATCGTGTCTTAAACTAGGTTTTGAGTCTTGCAAATGTAACAGCTAATGTGAATGAAAAGAATAGTTTCTGTGAAGCATGTCAGTTTGGGAAATCCCATGCCTTACCTTTCAATATTAATTCCAATCGTGCTAATCATATGTTAGATTTAATACACACAGATGTTTGGGGGCCTGCCCTTATCACCTCAAGCTATAACTATAAGTTTTACATTCATTTTGTGGATGATCATAGTAGATACACTTGGATCTATCCACTCAAAACCAAAGATGAAGCACTTTCAGCCTTTATCCAATTCAAAACTTTGGTAGAAATCAATTTGACAGGAAAATCAAAGCTTTGAAAATAGATTGGGGAGTGTTAATTCTATTTTTGGCATATTTAATTGACAAAAATATTTTATTATTTCCTATTAATTTTGGCTGGTATGTGTTTAATATGGTTTCCTATTTTGTGTATTCAAACTTGGAAGGAAAGTTGTCTAGCTTTCCTATTTTTGGAAAAAAGGTAAAAATGGTAAGTTTGGTTACCCATTTCATTTTTATCTAACCAGCTGTATAATCTGATCTTGTATTGAGTTTCCCATTTTCTCAGATCAGATTTCTTGAAGAGAAAACCGGAGCTAAACTTTCCTTTTCTATAAAAGGAAAGTTGTAGTTACTGCCCACGATTCTGTAGGTACAGAAACGGAAATTCCTGGACTGATTGAAGAATTATTTTAGGGAAGTTTCTAGTGGGTTGAGGTCTTGTTCAGACCGAATGTAAGTTGTCAATAAGATGTATATTCATTATAAATACATCTTATAGCAGCTAGGTTTTGTATCTCTTTCATTCACTTTCAAATCTTAAGGAAAGAGTGTCTTTGTTATGTAGAGAAGAGTTGTTCGACTCTTACTCTGTTTATTTGTAGTTTGTATTGTCTTGAGTCTGTATTCAAGGGTACAACGAAGAAGAACATCAGTGCACCTTTGGGAGAAGGTATTTACAAGCTTTCGGGAGATTGCTTTTGAAGTCTTGCATCGGGAGGTACAAGCACACCTTCGGGAGAAGGGTTTTACAAGCTTTCGGGAGATTTCTTTTAAAGTCTTGCATCGGGATGATACAAGCACACAACCTTCGGGAGATGGTTGTATAGGCTTTCGGGAGATAGCCTTTAAGCCTTGAATCGGGAGGATTCAAGCACTCTTCAAGGTGATCGAAGGGAGTTCGAGCTCTTGGAGTTTTATCAAGATTCAGTTAGTAGGTGGAATACATCAAGCTTGCGGCATACAATAAGAGGGAGTATATTTATGCATAAGTCAATTACTTTGTATTTTTGATACCGATCTAATGAATCTTATCTCTGGGCGTGGCCCTGTGGACTAGTAACAATCTGGAAGGATTGTTGAAACCACGTTAAAAAATCTTGTGTGTTTTTACTTTTATGCACTGTTTGTTTTTCTGGGTTTCTCTGGAGTTACAGAGTTGTATTCTGTAACTACGGAAAAACTGTTTTCAGTACCAGTTTCATTATTCCGCATTTAATTAATCACTTAATTAAATAATTAAACTGGGAATATTAAAATACGGAATTTCAATTGGTATCAGAGCAAGTCACCAAATTCTTAGTGAGATCTTGAGGTTATTTCGTTTAACTTGTTTTGTGTGAGATGTCTTTGTTTGCAGAAGGAAGCTCTATCTCTCGACCTCCTCTGTTAAATGAGTCGAATTATCCTTATTGGAAGGTCAGGATGAGAGCATTCATCAAATCGCAAGATGAGAAGGCATGGACAGCTATTTTTATAGGCTGGTCTCAACCTACTGAAAATGATGAAAAAGGTAATACTCAGGTAAAATTTGAACTTAGTTGGACCACTGAAGATGAAAAATTGTCTGGTTATAATAATAAGGCTTTACATGCTATTTTTAATGGTGTTGGTGAAGGCTTTATTAAATTAATCTCATCTTATGAATCTGCAAAGGAAGCATGGGAAATCCTTCAAATTCAATTTGAAGGTACTGCTGATGTAAAGAGATCACGATTTACCATGCTGCAAACTAGATTTGATGAATTGAGAATGTCAGAAACTGAAACTTTAAATGATTTTTATGAAAGATTATCTGATATTTCTAATGAGTTTTTTGCCTTGGGAGAAAAATTAGATGAATCTGTCTTGGTTCGAAAGATTGTTCGAGTTCTTCCTGACAGGTTTGACACAAAATTGCTTGCAATAGAAGAGGCAAAAGACTTTGGCAAAATGAAGGTTGAGGAACTCATGTGGTCTTTAAGAACTTTTGAGTTGAATCAACAGATCAAGAAAAAGAGTAAGCAAAGTCTCTCGAATGAGAAAAGTAAAGGTATTGCCCTTAATGCTTCTGAAAATATTATTTCTGATGATGAAATGGTTCTGTTGGCAAAAAAATTCCAAAAATTCATGAAATCTGCTGGAAATAAAAAGAACTTTTCAAAGAGCCCAAAAGGTAACATTTCTGGTAATATTCCCTCTAAACCTGTTTCATCTAACAATAAAAAAAAGTATTAAATGTAGAGAATGTGAAGGTTTTGGTCACACTCAATCCGAATGTGCTAATACTTTAAAGAAAAATAAAAGGGGATTAAATGTTACTTAAAGTGATGATTCTGAGAGTAGTGAGGATGAAAAAGAAAAGGTTGTCCTAACAAGTGTTTTGTCAAGAAATTTGCAGGAAAAAGAAAAAAGCATTTGCTTGAATAATATCCTGATCGATGACAACAACGAAGAATCTAGATCCGAATCAGATGAGTCAGAAATTGATGAGAATTCTATGGCTGAATCCTACAAGGTAATGTTTGGTAAGTGGTTGGAAACATGTGCTGAAAATCGCTCCCTGGTTAAAGATAATAAAGTCTTGTGTAACAACATTAATGAGTTGGAAGATAAACTTAAATGTTGTGAATCTGAACTGTCTTTAAAAGAGTCAAAGATTATTTCTTTAACCAAGGAAATTGATAACATTAAAAAGAATGTTAAAATGCTAAATCCAGGTTCCACCATCTTTGAAAAAATTCAAAAATCTGGCCAAACTAATCATGCGGGGCTGGGTTATGTTCCAAATCAACCTGATTCTAAGACCACTTTTGTTAAATCTAATAGTTTTGTTTCTGGAAGAACTGTTTCTACCTCGCAGGTTTCTGTCTCTATAGCAAAGCACTCTGCTGTTACAGAAAAGAAGCAGCACGGTAAGTTTGACAATTTCAAAGGGATTGGAAGACGTTTCATTCCTATTTGTCATTTTTGTGGAATAAAAGATCACATTCGACCTAAGTGCATAACAATGCAAAACATGTTTAAATCTAATTATCTTGGAAATAAACATGTTTTACAAAAACAAAAATGGGTTGTCAAAAAAAATGCTTGGTAGGCTCTACTTGTTTTAAAACTGCTGCTTCTAACATGTGGTATTTTGATAGTGGTTGCTCTAGACACATGACAGGTGAAAAAGAATTTCTTGTGAACATAAGACCAATGCACTGTGGAGAAGTTACATTTGGTAACGGTCTTACTGGAAAAGTCATAGGAATGGAAACTCTCAAGTTCGAAGGGCTTCCTAAACTAAAGAATGTCATGTTGGTTGAAGGACTAAAAGCTAATCTACTTAGCATTAGTCAGATTTGTGATCAGGGTTATACTGTGAGCTTTGATAGCGATCATTGCTATGTATATAATATTCCTGATGAAATTATCTTACAAGGGCTGAGATCTAGTGATAATTGTTATACTCTCACTACGTATGCTACTTGTCATTCTGTCATTAAAAATGTTACTGATCTATGGCATGAAAAACTTGGTCATATCCATTTTAAAAATCTGAAAAAATTGTCTGTTTCAGGGATTGTTCGAGGATTACCTAAATTAGGTAAAGAGTCATTGGGAAAATTCGGACCATGTCAGTTAGGTAAGCAACTGAAAATTTCTTACAAGAGTGTCCCGGATGTGAATACTTCTAGAGTTCTCGAACTCTTGCACATGGACTTAATGGGTCCAATCCAGGTAGAAAGCTTGAATGGTAAGAGGTATATTTTTGGTTGTGTTGATGATTTTTCTCGATTTTCATGGGTGGATTTTTTGAGAGAAAAATCTGATACTTTTGAAGCTTTCCAATCTTTGTGTTTGAAATTACGAGTTGAAAAAGATTGTAACATTGGTAAAATTGTTAGGATTAGGAGTGATCATGGTAAGGAATTTGAAAATACCATTTATGATGAATTCTGTAAAGCTAACGGTATTTCTCATGAATTTTCTGCTCCTAAAACTCCTCAACAAAATGGAGTGGTTGAAAGAAAGAATCGTACTCTAACAGAAATGGCTAGAGTAATGTTGAATAGTAAGAAGCTCACGATGCGTCTTTGGGCCGAAGCTATTAACACTACTTGCTATACCATCAACAGAGTATTCTTACGTCCAGGTACTCACAAAACACCATATGAAATCTGAAAAGGTAAGAAACCAAATGTAAGTCACTTTCATGTGTTTGGATGTGTTTGTTATATTTTACGAGATCGTGATTACATTGGTAAATTTGATGCTAAAAGTGATGAAGGTGTTTTCTTAGGATATTCCACAAATAGTAGGGATATCACGTGTATAACATGAGAACCCAAACTGTTATGGAATCTGCTAATGTTGTTGTTGATGATCTAAAAGATTTGTCTGAGTTTTCTACAGAAGAACAGATTGAAGATCTGCTTGAAAAGCCTGCTGCTGAGGAAAAGGAACCTGACGAAGCTACAGAAGCAGTTGTCGAGGCTACTATGCAGGAATCTGTTGCTACAGAAATCCCAACAACAAAAGAATTCGAGTATCCTTTAAATTCAATCACTGATCCAATACAGAGGGAACCATCCTCCAGGGTTAAAAAGAATCATCCTTCAGATCTCATACTTGGAAACTTGGATGAGAGCATGGTTACAAGAAGAAAATATGCTAATATAATTCAATTCTTATATTTTATTTCTTCTTTAGAACCAAAATCTGTAAAAGAAACACTAATGGATGAAGATTGGTTTCTTGCTATGCAGGATGAGCTACATCAGTTTGTTCGAAACAAAGTCTAGAAAATGATTCCAAGACCACCGTTTGTGAACATCATTGGAACCAAGTGGATCTTCAAAAATAAGAGTGATGAGTTTGGCACTATCATTCGGAACAAGGCAAGGTTGGTTGCCCAAGGATACACTCAAGTTGAGGGTATTGATTTTGATGAAACATTTGCTCCACTAGCTAGAATGGAATCGATCAAGTTACTTCTTTCCATAGCTTGCATTCTTGGTATTAAATTGTATCAAATGGATGTCAAATCTTCTTTTTTGAATGGGCTGTTAAAAGAAGAAGTGTATGTGGAACAACCTAAAGGGTTTGAGGATCCTCATTTTCCTGATCATGTCTATAAGTTAGACAAAGCTTTGTATGGTCTAAAACAAGCACCACGTGCTTGGTATGAGCGTCTAACTGAATTTTTGCTTTCTCATGATTACAAGAGAGGAAATTTAGATAAAACACTTTTCATCAAAAACATTAATTCTGATGTAATTGTTGCTCAAATATATGTTGATGATATTATGTTTGGCTCTACTTCTAACTCTGAAGTGCAGGTTTTTGTTTTCCAAATGCAAAAGGAGTTTGAAATGAGTATGATAGGTGAACTCACTTATTTTCTCGGTCTTCAAGTGAAGCAATCAGATGAGGGAACGTTTGTCACTCAAAGCAAGTATGCAAAGAACTTGGTGAAAAATTTTGGTCTTGAGAAAGCCAAACATACCAACACTCCCATGAGCACAACTTTGAAATTAAGCAAAGATGAACAAGGAGTAAAGGTAGATCAAACTTTATATCGAAGTATGATAGGTAGTTTGCTTTATCTTACTGCTAGTCGTCCTGACATTTGTTATAGTGTTGGTGTTTGTGCACGATATCAGGAAAATCTCATGGAATCCCATCTTTCTGCTGTGAAAAGAATCATTCGCTATGTAAATAGCACTATTGATTTTGGGATTTGGTTTTCTAAAGACACTAACTCTAACCTTGTTTGCTTTAGTGATGCTGATTGGGCAGGTAATGCAGATGATAGAAAAACTACTAGTGGTGGATGTTTCTATCTTGGAAACAATCTTGTTTCATGGCACAGCAAGAAGCAAAACTCAATCTCTCTGTCCACAGCTGAGGCTGAGTATATTGCTGCGGGTAGTTGTTGTACCCAATTGTCATGGATGAAACAAATGATGGCAGATTATGGATTTGATTTGAAAACTTTAACCATCTTTTGTGATAACACGAGTGTTATAAACATTTCTAAGAATCTTATTCAACACTCTTGCACAAAGTACATAGACATTCCTCATCACTTTATTAGAGAGCTTGTGGAAAATAAAATTCTTGTCTTAGAATATGTTGAAACTAGCAAACAAATTGCAGATATTTTTACTAAAGCTCTTGACTCGGTCCGTTTTATTTCTCTAAGGAAATCCTTAGGGGTTTGTACTGTTTAATATTTTTGTTCTTCTTAATCCTTGATATTTGAGTTATCTTAGAGTTCATAATGTCTTGTCCTTGTCCAAGAAGAAAATCTCAACCTTATAAGAATTACAGTCATTATTTTATTGCTAATGTCGTAATGTTATGGTGTCATACAGGTTTGTCAGGAAAATTGTTCACTTCTCACAGGAATATTTGGGTTCATCAAACAGTGTTATGTAAGCTACCATTTTTGAGTAATGATGTTTAAAAACTGTGTGTTCAAGCTCCATTGGATGAATAGAGCTACCTATCTCAATGTGTGAAAGCCATCTCTGAGTAAGTTGGAACTATGTAATTGGAAGTTATGTAGAAGATACGCTACCATTGAAAAGGGCTACCATTGAGGTAGTGTGACAGCATCTCCTATGGTTACAATTTATCAGAAAAAGTCTTTTTGACATATTGGGCAATGTTCCCTGCTTACACTTTCACACACTTATGCTTGACACAGTTTGTGGTAAAAAAAAAAATCTATCCTTGAAAATGGTGTTATAAAGTTGTTACATACTGTTTGATTTGCTTTAATATTCTTGGTGACTGAGTCAACTTTTTCCTGCGTAACCGGTATGACCTCATTCTCCTACTTCATTAGTTGATAAAATAATTTCTGACTATTCTTATGAGTTTGATTTTTTCATCAGGGACAAAGACAAGCGGACATTGTGAATTTTAGTTACGAAAATATCAAGGTTATTTTATTTTTCTATCTTTTAAAAAAAATATAAAAAAATAAATAAATAAATAAATAAATAAACAAAAAATTTGTGACCGAGTTTGTCAATTGAGCTTTCTTAAAAATTTCTTGTTATTTATCTTGTTTTGTTTTATTATTTTCTTAGACACTATTTTTGCTCTTAAGTGGTGATTAGTGCTTTATGTGTCTTTTTGTGTTCTCTTGTTCATTATTTGCAAAATTCTTTTGGGGGCATTTTTTGAAAAAATTAAAGAAAAAGGGGGGCATATTTTTCGATTCTTGTAAATATTTTTTCTTTTATTTTTTCATTTGTGGAAACATGGGTTAATTGTATTCTTTATATTGTGTTTCCTTTAATTTTGGAGATTTGGTCCTATTTTGGTTTTTTTTTTTTTTGAAACTTGTTCTTAAATAATTAATTGCTTTTGGTTTCCTCTTTGGTGGCAATTTCGGATTTGGTGGGGTCTTTAATACTTAGATCTTATGGGGATATTTGGTTTCCTTTTCCATTTAAGGAAACATTGACCATTTTTTGAAAAACCTTTTTGGTTTCCTCTTTTCTCTCCACTCGTGATTCAAAGGTAAGGAAGTTACTTTCCTTTTCAGTTATTTTTCTGATTTTGGGTAAGTAAAATCATGTGTATATATTCTCAACTACCCATTCACCCACGATCACTACTATCTCTTGTCTTTCTATTTTTTGTTCTCTCTCAAAGGTCTAATCTTTATTTTCAAAGTGTGAGAGTGTTTGTATTCTAGGGTTTCAAAGAGATGGCCAAAACTAAGAATGCCCAACCGTTCAAGAAGCCCTCTCGTGGTTTTCCCTCTGCATCTCCGATCTCCCCTCCTGCGCCGCCTGCACCAGCAACTGGAGCTTCTGGTTCGTCCTCTGCTCCGACGAAATCTGCCAGAAAATCGAAGACCCAAGCTCAAAAATCAGTGATCAATCTCGCCTCTCCACCTGTTGTTGCTTCTCCAATTGCTTCTTCAACACCTGGGTTTGGTGATCATGATGAATCTCATTCATCCGATCACACATTGTCGAAGTCCTCTTCTTCGAATGGTGCTCCTAATGTCGACAAAGCTTTGGTGACTTTGCCCACGGTGAGTTCTCGAACAAGGTCCAAGGTTTTCACTCCTCAAAAGCCCGAAGTGGTTCAACCTAAAATTGTATCCAAAGGAAAAAAGGTGGTTTCTTCATCTTCAAAGGCCAAAAATCTCAAGGAGAATCCCCCTTCCGTGTCATCCTCGGATTCTGAACCAGAAGAAAGTGAGGAGGATCATGATTTAGAGGGCTTGTCCGATTCAAGTGAAGAATTTGTGCCCAAAGATCAACCTGTTGTTGATGATTCTGCATCCGAGAGTGAAGAACCAGAGGCTGATCCTGTCACTACAGTTACTGTTCCTGTCCCTGCTGCAGTTCCAAAGAATGATAAAGGAAAAAGGCCCATTGTCTATTCAAGTCCTATTCTTCCACAGAAAAGAAAGAGGCCCTCTGGTATTTCTCTTGATAACTTCAAGCCCCACTCTCATTATTTTTGTTATAATGATCATGCTAGAGATATGAAATTCTATGAGAATAGGAATTTGACTGTGGAGAAAAATTTTAATGTTATTGCTCATAAGCCTTTTGGAGTGTATAACATGTTGAAAGAAAGACAATGGGTAGATACCTTGATCGGTTTTAATGGCTATGTGGATAGAATTGTCAAGGAATTTTATGCTAACATCACTGATGAGTTTCTCGATGAGGACTCTTTCATGTTTGGCAAAGTTTTTGTCAGAGGACATTGGTATTCCTTTACTGTGAAGGATGTGGCTGAAGCCCTCAATCTGCCTATGGGAATTGAGCCAAATGATGTGGAGTTTGATCGTCAAAAGGTGTTCGGTTATCTCACTGGTGATAATGATGTTGAACTCTCCGACACCATGCATATATCTCAACTCACCTATCAACATGCTGCTCTCATGAGGTTTGCCCTATCCAATTGGTTTCCTTGCTCCAATCCGGTAAATGTTTCAAATGAACTTGCTTTCTTTTTGTATAAAGTTTCAATTGGTGCTAAAATTGATTTGGCTGACATGATTTGGGAGCAAATTGTTTCTCATCGAAAGGGCAAGAAACCTAGGCTCAATCTTATTTTTCCTCATTTAATCTATAAGATTTTATCTGATTAAGAGGAATTGATTCTTGAGAATGAATCAATTGAGATGCCTGCTGTTGGAACCACTTTTGAAATTCCTAAGAAGTCTCCTCAAGGAAAAGCTGCTCAAAGAAAGACTCGGTCTGCTTCCCCCGGTATTCCAAATGATCCTGCTGCTGCATCTGCTTCAACTTCTGCTCCTACAGAAATGGCAGAATTCAATTTGCGTTTGGGAAGAATGGAGACAAGTCAGGCTTTGCTTCTTAGGAAGATGGACAGCATCATGAAATACTTCTGACCCAATGATGATGAATAAGTGGTTCAACTTTTTATCTCTTGCTTTTTATTAATGTATGCTTGAACTTATGACCTTGTCCATGTTTGTTTTTGTTATCTTTGGCTCCTTGATAGACAAAAAAGGGGAGTAGTATTATTTTTTGGATTCTTTGTTACACAACTCTGGACCCTTGGTTTTAAGGGGAGTTGCTTGTTTGTGGTTTGAGCACTTTTCCGTTTAAAAAGTTGTTGTTTTTTCGGTTTGTAAGCTTTTCCGTCCAAAAAAAGTTCTTTGTTTTATGTGTTAGAGTGCTTTCATGCAGGGGGAGTATTTTTTATACTCTTTTATCTTTAAGAAGCTAGTTGTTTTGGTTTCTAACACTTGATGCAGGTTTTCTCATAATAAAATATTTTGTCAATCAAAGTGCCAAAGGGGGAGATTGTTAATTCTATTCTTGGCATATTTAATTGACAAAAATATTTTATTATTTCTTATTAATTTCGTCTGGTATGTGTTTAATATGGTTTCCTATTTTGTGTATTCAAACTTGGAAGGAAAGTTGTCTAGCTTTCTTATTTTTAGAAAAAAGGTAAAAATGGTAAGTTTGGTTACCCATTTCGTTTTTATCTAACCAGCTGTATAATCTGATCTTGTGTTGAGTTTCCCATTTTCTCAGATCAGATTTCTTGAAGAGAAAACCGGAGCTAAACTTTCCTTTTCTATAAAAGGAAAGTTGTAGTTACTGCCCACGATTCTGTAGGTACAGAAACGGAAATTCCTGGACTGATTGAAGAATTATTTTAGGGAAGTTTCTAGTGGGCTGAGGTCTTGTTCAGACCGAATGTAAGCTGTCAATAAGATGTATATTCATTATAAATACATCTTATAGCAGCTAGGTTTTGTATCTCTTTCATTCACTTTCAAATCTTAAGGAAAGAGTGTCTTTGTTATGTAGAGAAGAGTTGTTCGACTCTTACTCTGTTTATTTGTAGTTTGTATTGTCTTGAGTCTGTATTCAAGGGTACAGCGAAGAAGAACATCAGTGCACCTTCGGGAGAAGGTATTTACAAGCTTTCGGATTGCTTTTGAAGTCTTGCATCGGGAGGATACAAGCACACCTTCGGGAGAAGGGTTTTACAAGCTTTCAGGAGATTGCTTTTGAAGTCTTGCATCGGGATGATACAAGCACACAACCTTCAGGAGATGGTTGTATAGGCTTTCGGGAGATAGCCTTTAAGCCTTGAATCGAGAGGATTCAAGCACTCTTCAAGGTGATCGAAGGGAGTTCGAGCTCTTGGAGTTTTATCAAGATTTGGTTAGTAGGTGAAATACATCAAGCTTGCGGCATACAATAAGAGGGAGTCTATTTATGCATAAGTCATTACTTTGTATTTTTGATGCCGATCTAATGAATCTTATCTCTGGGCGTGGCCTCGTGGACTAGTAACAATCTGAAAGGATTGTTGAAACCACGTTAAAAAATCTTGTGTGTTTTTACTTTTATGCACTGTTTGTTTTTCTGGGTTTCTCTGGAGTTACAGAGTTGTATTCTGTAACTACGGAAAAACTGTTTTCAGTACCAGTTTCATTATTCCGCGTTTAATTAATCACTTAATTAAATAATTAAATTGGGAATATTAAAATATGGAATTTTAGGGAGGAGAATTTCAAGCTTTTTCAAAATGTGTCATTGAAAATGGCATTGATTTTCAACATTCCTGTCCTCACACCTCTGCCCAAAATGGTAGAGCTGAGAGAAAACATCGGCATATTGTTGAGATGGGCTTGACTCTTCTTGCCCAAGCTCATATGCCTCTCAAATATTGGTGGGACTCCTTTCAAACGGTTGTCTATTTAATTAATAGACTTCCAACACCAAATTTGAGAAATAAATCCCCATTTCAGGTTGTTTACAACAAGAAACCAGATTACAAATTCATTAAAACCTCTGGAGTAGCTTGCTATCCTTGCATTAGACCCTACCAAACTCATAAGTTTCAATTTCATTCAGTAAAGTGTGTCAATCTAGGTTTTAGTGACTCTCACAAAGGTTACAAATGCCTAAGTTCAATAGGGAGAATCTACATTTCTCGAAATGTTATTTTCAATGAGGATAACTTTCCTTTCCAATCTGGTTTTTCTCAATAATTATCAACCTGAACATTCTATTTGTGTGAGTGTTCCTTCCTGGTCTGCCTTGTTTCAGTCCACCAAAAATCACCTCAACAGCACCACACCAATTTCTACATCTCAGGTCCCTGAAGTAGCAACCTTAGACACCAACTCTTCTGATTATAGTGATAAAAATCAGCAACAGGTATCTGTCTCTCATGAATCTTCTGCATCTCACTCTCATGAATATAACTCTGCTGATATAGAGCAAAGTATTGGTGCTTCTTTAACTCAAAACATAGGCTTCATGTCCCAACCCGAACTGCAAGATATTACAGCACACAATAAACCTGTCATTCAGCAACCTTCTCATCCTATGATCACTCGGTCTAAAGTAGGGATTTTCAAACCGAAAGTCTATCTTGGCCAAGCACAATGGCAGTGGAAAAATGATGAACCAGCCACTGTAGAAGAAGCTCTATGTCACCCAGGTTGGAACTCAGCTATGGGAGATGAAATGGCAGCTTTGAGAAGGAACAAAACCTGGTACTTGGTTCCAAAAAGACCAGGCATGAATATCATTGGAAACAAATGGATATTCAGGGAAAAGAGGAATGCTGATGGTAGTTTTCAAAGGTTCAAGCCCGATTAGTTGCAAATGGTTTTAATCAAAGACCCGGAACCTACAACCCTGTTATTAAAGCTTCTACCATGAGAATTATACTTACAATTGCTGTTTCTAAAGGCTGGGAAATTCGACAATTGGACATCAAAAATGCATTTTTGAACGAGACTCTACAAGAAGATGTCTATATGGTGCAACCACAGGGTTTTGAAGACCAAAGTCAACCTAAAGCAGTGTGTAAACTCGCCAAGTCTCTCTACGGTTTAAAACAGGCCCCGAGGGCCTGGTATGACAAGTTAAAGACGACTCTTCTCAGCTGGAATTTTCAGAATTCAAGAGCAGATTCCTCTTTATTCTTCTACAAGACCTCTAGTACTATAATCATGGTTCTCATTTATGTTGATGACATAATTGTGACGGGTAATGATACTGTTAAACTTCAAAGGTTCATCAAGAAACTAAATGAAATGTTCTCTCTCAAAGATTTGGGTCCTCTCCATTTATTCCTTGGAATTGAAGTTCATAGGGATGAAACCGGTTTGTATTTAAACCAGGGAAAATATGTCAAAGAACTACTGATCAAGACTGATATGATGCATCTCAGGCCATGCAACAATCCAATGACAGTAGGAAAACCTTTGTCTAAATCTGATGGTGATCTGCTTTCAAACCCGATAGAATATCGAAGCATTATAGGTGGGTTGCAATACTTGACTCACACCAGACCAGACCTTTCATTCGCAGTGAACAAACTGAGTCAATTCTTGCAATCCCCAACCACAGCACATTGGAGTGCATCCAAAAGAGTGCTTCGATATCTGAAGGGGACTGCCTACCATGGACTCCACATAAAACCATCAGATAGATTGGCTGTCACAGGATACTCGGATGCCGATTGGGCGTGTTGTCCTGATGACAGAAAAAGCATTGCAGGTCACAGTGTTTATCTTGGAGATACACTTGTATCATTGTCATCAAAGAAGCAGGCAGTTGTTTCTCGCTCAAGTACGGAGTCTGAATACAGAGCGCTTGCACAAGTCGCTGCTGAAATAGCTTGGATACAAGCATTGCTGAAAGAATTTGAGTTTCCTCTGCCTTGTACTCCTGTCACTTGGTGTGACAAGGTTGGATACAACCCTGTGTATCATGCTCGTACAAAACACATCGAATTGGATGTTCATTTTGTGAGAGACAAGGTCATAAACAAAGAAATCGAAGTAAGATATGTACCCTCAAGTGACCAAACAGCTGATTGTCTCACCAAAAGTTTAACTCAATCCAGATTTCATTTCTTGGTAGACAAACTTGGTGTGGTTGAAACACCCTCAAGTTTGAGATGGGCTGTGAAGAAATGAAATTTACCCTACTGCTCTAGAAGTTGTGAGCTGGCATAACAGAATTATGTGGTCCCATATTCTAACCAATTATTGTTAGAATATTCCCTTATAATGATTGTAATGATTACCTTGTGATTGTTTAAATATTATTAGGTCATTATTCTTGTACGGTATACACATGTTTATAAATACAATGCCTAGCCAATGAATTCATTAAGCTGATTCTTTCAAATTACTGTTGTCTATTTTCTTTTCTCTGTTTTCTCTCTGTATTCAAACTAATTGCTTATACATTCCTCTATACATTATATTGAATTTGCATTTTGGAGAAATTTAATGATTATTGCTCATCACTTTGCTCATTTTTATTTTTCATTTTATTTACATTCTTGTTTAGTTTTTAATATAGTTCAAATCATCACTTTTTATTTGTTTTGCCCAAATTATGTAGTATTGATTTTTACATAATTAATCCCTATGTAGATGATACTCATTTATTACTTATTTGACGATTGTATACACTTGGAAGTTAATTATTGACAACAATTTTCTTGCAAAAAATAATAATAATAATAATAATAATAATGCAATGTTAAACAAATATTTGTTTTCTTACCAGTAATCACCACAAGAGCAATGACCATCCTCAAAATGGTGAAACCTATGCATGTCTCTTACAATGATAATCCTATTAACAATTCTTGAGATGATCTTAATGGCATTATGGCAATCCCCACATATCCTCAAATTTTTAGTCACACGAATTGGGGTACCTGGAGGAGTGTTGATGAGTCCAAAAGCAATGGCTAGTTTTTCACTATGGTAAAGAAGAGCTTCCTCTTTTGCTTCCTCTTCAATGTCATGAAGAACAAAGTCTGTCAATGGTACATACCCCAACCGTTTCATTGGACCAACTAGTTCGTCGAGAAGATCATAGATTTTATCTGACTGAGGATGAGACCTGTCTCTCACCCCAAACTTATGAACAACATTGTTAAACTCAATTAAACTCAAGCCTTGAACTTTGTTGGTTCCTCTTCGAACCATCATCCTTCTTACTCTTTCAACCTCTTTCCATCTTGATTTCGCTGCGTAGATGTTGGACAGCAGAACATGATAACCGGCATGAAAGGGGTCGAGTTCAAATATGCGGTCTGCTATTCGTTCTGCTAAATCTAGATTACCATAGATTCTGCAAGCACCAAGCAAAGAACCCCAAATGCTTGCATCAGCTTCTACTGGCATGTTCTGTATCAGCTCCTCTGCTTCGGATAGTTGCCCTGAACGGCTGAGAAGATCAACCATGCACGCGTAATTGTTGAGCTGTGGTGAAATCCCGAAATCCTTTGCCATTGACTCGAAACATTTCTTGCCTTGTTCTAGTAATCCTGAGTGGCTGCAAGATGAGAGAATACAGGTAAAGGTCACATGATTTGGTTTCACTTTTGCTCTTAACATGTCATTGAAAACATCAAGTGAATTTCTTCCTTGCCCGTGAATCCCATAACTCGCAATCATAGCACTCCAACAAACAACATCTTTACCTGGTGTGTCATCAAACAACCTGCGAGCCAATTCTAAACTCCCACACTTGGTATACATATCCATAACAGCAGTTGCAACAAGAATATCATACTCAAATCCAGTTTGGATAACATAACTATGAAGCCATTCACCTTTTCTCAAAGCTCCTAAATTGCCACAAGCTAAAAGAACACTCAAAATACTTACCCGATTGGATTGAACACCTGAAGCTCGCATCAAATCGAAGAACACCATTGTCTCGCTGTTACAACCATTGTGGGCATACCCAGAAATCATCGATGTCCAACAGACCACATCTCTCACAGACATTTTATCAAACACCAACCGTGCAGCTTTAGTGTGGCCACATTTAGCGTACATATCAAGCAAAGCAGCAGTAACGAACACATCATGGCTGCATCCACAGCACACCAAATGCTGATGAACCAACCTACCCACATTCAAATCAGACAATCCAGCACAACATTTAAAAGCAAAAGGGAAAGTAAACTTGTCAGGCTTCAGACCCTTTTGCATCATTTCCCAATAAAGTATCAAACTTTGGCCAAAGAAACCATGAGTGGCATAACCCCTTATCAAAATATTCCATAAGTAACTACTTGGGTTACTCAAAAATTCAAAAGCAAACCTTGCAGCATCAACCCTTTCAAACGAAACATACAAACCAGCAATTTTAGTCCATAAATTGGTGTGGTAAAGCCCATAGGAGAATATCTTGGCATGGAGTTTCCTAAGAGTGGTTAGGCTAGTACATCTCTGCAACTCATCAGAAGCAATGAATAATGGAACATCATTTATGGGTTGTTGTGCAGAGCTTGAGGAAGTAGATATCCGTTGAAGTTTTGAGTTTGAAAAACAGTGAATATTAAGAACCAAATTAGTTCGTAGACTAAATATGGGTCTCATTCAAGTTGCATCTGTAAAAGAAAAAAAAAACTCAAAAACTGAAGGAATTATTCATACTCGAATGAATACTGAAGAAACTAGAGTGAAGTAAATACGGTTAAACTGTAAATTGAAGAAGAAGAAGAAGAAGAAGAAGAATTAGAGAGACTGTAGGTCCAATCAAGAAGCGAAAATTTTACACTCGAGAGAACGACTCTAGTGTAGTTCCTTATGATCAGTTTGGTAAGTCAAAGCGAAAGATCTGATCCAACAGAAATCCCGCATATTGAGCGCAGCTGATATGCGGCTACGGCTAGGCGATCATATCATGCCATAATAACATTTTA
This sequence comes from Cannabis sativa, assembly GCF_029168945.1. Classification (NCBI taxonomy): domain Eukaryota; kingdom Viridiplantae; phylum Streptophyta; class Magnoliopsida; order Rosales; family Cannabaceae; genus Cannabis; species Cannabis sativa. Next base: position 5,858,022 of record NC_083607.1, on the reverse strand, counting down.
TGTGTATAAAGAGATCCCCTAGATATACAGATAGAATAGATGTTCATGGATAGACAGACATTCCATTGATTCTGAGTTTTTAGATTTGATTAGACAAGTTAATTTGTCTAATCTAATGTGGGCATTTTAGAAGTCTGGATAACTAATTCAGTTAATCTCATCTGTCTGGGATTATTTATCCCATCCAACAGAGTACGATAAATAATCCCATGCAAGTGGGATTTTTTTTTTATCGTTTTTTTAATTTAAATTTTATTAATATATTTTAATTTAATAAAAATTTAAAGGAAATAATTATCGCAAATTTAGTTATACATTTTTTTATCGAAAACTTATTCATTAAAATTAGTAAAAATGTATAATTTTGAATTATTATACATAAGTTTTTAAAATTTAAAATATTATTAATTAAATAATAGTTAATTAAATTGATTCTAAGAAAAAAAATATGACAATAAAATTATATATTATTTTTAAATTACTAAAAAATTTATATAAATATTTTAAAAAATTAATATTTATATTAAATTAGTGATTAAATTAGTGTTTAAGATAAACAATTAAATATTATTCAAGTATTTTTATTTTACTATTTTAATTATTTATTAAATAAAAAATATGACAAAATATTTTATTATATATTTATGATATATTCTTAATTATATATGATATATTATTTTTTTTGCTACGAATTATTTATTTATATTTATTTATTATTATATATTTTTATTTAATTTAAGTTTTTTTTTTCTAAAAGGAAATAAATAAAATAGTCCAGTCCATTCTTAAACCAAACACAGGATTACTTTCAGCATAATCCAATCTTGTCCAGTCCAATCCAGTCCAATCCTACATACCAAACGGGCCCTACAGATAGTTAAAATAGCTTCATCTTTAAATTATTGAGAAAAAATTACAAAATTGATCTTCTTAAACTTTAGTTATTTTATATATGGGACTATTACAGTAGGTATTGGGTAAAATACCTATCAATAGGAATAATAATTTATAACCTTTGATTTAATCTAATGGCTCAAATTAACTCTTGAAAACTACACCATAATTAATATATTTATTTATTTATAATTAATCTTGAATATTATTAATTATAGATTCAAGTAACAAAACTTCAAACCATAATTTTTTTTACTTTTTATTTTACATCTACTAAAAAATTAATTTTAATTTTAAATTTACATAAAAATATATTTTAATTAAATTTATTTTAAAACAATAATTATACTTATGGAAAATTATAACATGTTCAACTTATAATAATCAATATAAGTATTGTAGTTGATGTATGAGAATTTTACCACTTACACTGTGATTACATTGTTGATTGTATTGATTATTTTAGGATTAAATAACTTGAATATTTTGTACTCTTTTAGCTATAATTATTGTTGAGTAGAAAATAAAATTAATATATAAATTCAAAATTAAAAAATAATTAATTAAAATTACAAAAAGTTATAAGGTAATAAGTAAGAAAAATTATAAGTTTGGAGTTAGTTTTGGAGTATTGTTAATTAGTTGGATCCAAATTAATATTTAAAATTCATTATAAATAAAAAAAAAATATTAAATATGGTGTAGTTTCCAAGAGTTAATTTAAGCCATTTGATTAAATCAATGGCTATAAATCATTATACCTATCAATAGGTAAAAATTGCAATACCTATTGTATTAGCTCCCTTTATATATTTTTGGCTAATTAGTAATTTTTGTCTCTGAATTTTGACATGTAGTAAATCGTGTCCCTTGAACTTTTTTGGCCGTTAGAAATTCCCCCGAACTAATGAGATTGTTAAATTTAAGGACTTTTGTCTAATTTCATTCAATTTTACTGTTTCAGTGATTGTTTATGTACTAAACCATGTTCTTCAGACTTTGATATCTACCAAATCATGCCCCTCAAACTTTGATATGTACTAAATCATGCCTCTTGAACTTTCATCCATGTTAGAATTTTTTTACTAAAATTAGACAAAAGTCCTTAAATTTAACAATCTCAATAGTTCAGGGAGAATTTTTAACAGCCAAAAAAGTTCAGAGGGCACGATTTAGTACATGTCAAAGTTCAGGGAGAAAAATTACTAATTAGCCTATATTTTTTTAGCTCAATGAATAGTACTTAGCTAAATGTAAAGATAACTATTAGCTAAACATATTTTAATAATATTTTCTTTAACTTTTTTATACATGTGTGTAATATTATGTGAATAATTAATATAAAATGAATAAAATATATTAAAAATATAATATTTAAATGATATAGAGAAAAAATAGAGAAGTTGATATATAATATAATGTAAAAGTTTGAGGTCAAATAGATAAAGTAGAGTTTTAGTGATGTATTTTAAAGAATAGAATAGAGAAGCTGTTGGGAGTGCTCTTACACGAAGTCAAAAATTTTCGTAATGTATAAGGGTAATTACACATTGTTAATTATAACTTCCTATTACTATTTTGTAGTCAATTTTTACGTTTGAAATCACATGTCAGAATATTTTTTTTAATTTTTTTTTTCATAGCGGTATTTGATATAATTAAAGTATTATTCTTGTAAATTTTTGGAAAATTTTAAATAGTTTACAATGTCAAAAATAGAGTTCCTTATATTTTAGTTTACACCAGCATCCACGTTGATTGAACTGTTGACAATTGCACAATCAACGTGAATGTTAGTGTTCGGTGTATATTAGAAGGTTCTGGGGTGGGTATTCTGGTGTGAAATGATAGGGGTAATGTTGAGTTTGCTTCTAGTCGGTGGTGTTCGATGAAGAGCTCTCCATTAGTGGCTGAACTGTGTGCAATTCGGGATGGCATTAAGGTGGGATTACAGAGGAACCTGCATGCGTTTGGAGTGGAATCTGACTGTAGAGAGGTGGTGCAACTGGTGCTGAACAAAGATCAAAGTTGTCATGAAACTGATGGTTTGTTGTTCAGATTCGACGGTTGTTGATGAATTTTGCGGTCACGGGACTCTCTTTTGTGTATCGGGAAGCTAATAGAGCGGCCCATTTGTTAACCAATTATGCTTTAGATTGTAAAACGAGTGCTATGTGGATTGGGGTGGTACCCTCTTGTGCTAATCATGATATTATTTGCCAAATTCTTGTAATGTTTGATTTGTATTAATGCATCCAGTTTAAAATAAAGTACTTCTTAAAAAAATAAATAAATAAATAAAACTTAAGTCACTGTGTATAAGTATACTTTCTCGGCCAAAAAGAAATGGGAGATTTTATTTGCATCCTAAAAATTTATAAATACCCTTATTTCAATATTTTTTATTTTACATAAAATATGAAAATTTAGTTCCTCATTAAAGTTATGTTTCTTCATTTTTTTTTAATTGCTTAGAAAATTTATTTACAAAAAAACCTATCTATTCATTAAATATATGATACGATATACCATAGAAACTAATAAATCCTAATCAATTAATTTAGTTCTCATAATTATCCAAAAAAGAAGACCAAAATTATTACAAAAATATAGTAATTTTAACACGGATTTAAAGTTTTTTTTATCTTTTATAAAATTATGAACGGTTTATTTTTAAGCTATTTACACTTTTTTTTTAATGTTAATGCTACATTTACATTATGTTGTTTTTATATTGTTTTTTATAAAAATATAAATAAAAAACAGTTTTTTACACTTCAAAATAGTTTTTTTTTTTACATTTTTACGGAATTAGACATAGAAACCCCTAGTGCAACTAGCGCTGCAACCACTTTAGAAACTCAAACCGTAAATTTGAAAAAAAAAAATTAAAAAAATAATATAAGGAGTAATTCCCCTAAAAAAATATCCTTAAAAAATTAATTCAGTTTATTAGTAAAAATATAAGAAAAGTATCATTGCAATTACTTTGCGTAAAAATTCTTTAATTCATTACCTTTGTAAAGAAAAATGTTAGTATCATGTACCTAATCACTTTGTAAAAAAAAAATGAGAATCTTTCACAGAAATACCTAAATTAACTAACTTTCTCTTACTATATATTTATAGGATAAGTCTGATTTTAACAACTTCTTTTCAAACTCTCTAAAACATTGTGTTGTTGTTGTTGTTAATATCTTCAACAATGGCAAACAAAGTTTCATTACTGGTGAAATTAGTGGAATCAATAGCAACTGAATTGGCTAACTCCATTCAAAGCATGGACACCATGATTGAAGAGCTCAACTACCTGACCCTCACTCATCACGGTCACCAATATTACCATAAAGATCAACAATGTCTCAAAACAAACTTTAATCACTTACTAACTCAATGCTTTTCTTCATATCCTGGGAATCCCAACATTGACTCCAAATTCAAGGTTTCACACAAACTCAACTCCAATAATGCCATTCTCTTTGATCTCATGGTTGAATTGAAAAGGTTGAATGAACAAGAAAAGGGCTTGATGATGAAGCTTACTACTTTCTTGAAAGTGGTAAAGAAATCTCAAGATGATTGTGATGAAACTGATACTGATACTGATGAGGATGATTATTCCTCTGACTTATTTGCTAAGTTGAAAATCTAATAGTATTTTATGTTTATATTTTTCATTTCTTCTTATTATTATTCTTGAAACTATTGTTTGAATAAAGATTTACAGATAAAGAACTTGCAAGAATTGGTTGGTATAGCAAGGAGTGAAAGAAGATGATTTGAGCAAGATGACTAATCAGTGGGGAGTGTGATAAGTATCTGATTTTTTTGTGTATTATTGAGTGTTGCTCTTCATGTATTCTCTCATAGACTTATCTCAATAATAATCTCATCATTGCAACTCACTCTTACCTGTTTTCATAGCTCTAGTTCAACCAAGAATGAGAATAGTAATGATTAAATGAGTAATCCAATCTATTTAGTCAAAGATTGTTACAAATTATTAAATTAACATTCTTTATTTTCTTTCCCAATCATTTTCTTTTGAAGATTAAAACATTTAATTTTGCAAAAGTAAATGACTCAACAAAAGAATTGAAACTTGGCCAAAATACATGTAATAAATGGGACAGAGAATTTCAATCCCCAAAACATACATGAGGTATAAGGATTCTCAATAGTCAATAGTGTAGTGGTGAAATTTGTTTCCCATGAGAAAAAAAGGGACCTTTGACTGAAAAATAAAAAATCCAGCTAGGAAGAAGATAGTCTCCCTTCAGGCACTTTTCTCTCCACAGCACCTAGTCTCTGAGGAGGCCACACAATGTGACTCGCCCTTCCTTGAACTAAACCTAGAGGAACCTGTCAACCACAGTTGGTTCTGGTTTAGCATAGTTTTTATAAAGCTACATTCACAAGCTTATAATGCAATAAAGTCAGTTGAAAGATTAACTAATTGCAACTTTGTCCAGGAAAAAGTTCTGTGCACTTTAAACTTTTTCTGTTTGCAATTGAAATGCAATCACGATGCTTTTATAAAAGTTTAAACAGCCTTGCAGCCTAGTTTGTCTTTTGATCGGTATAGATTTTGAATTGTGAAAAGATAAAGAATGTGCCTAAAAGTATGCATGGATGATGGATTGCAACAAAATCTAAAACTTGATGGAAACTGAGTTATAACAACATCATGTTAAGTTCCATTCACTACTGTTTAGCTACTAACATAAAAGACTATAGTTTGTGCTACATCACAGGATTTTTGCGACATTTTTAACACCTAAGAAGATAATAAGAGCAATTATGCTATTGTTAAAGTATCTCTTCATCGACGTAGTAAAATCAACTTACCGGGCCAAAAGAATTTGAATCCATGCTGGAACTAGGATTGTCTCCTTCAACCCAACAGTGTCCTTGTGGAATTTTGATGACATCTGATGAATGACGAAGCCCAACCCAATCTCCAGGCAAGCCAATTATTCTCTTTATGTGCCTCTCCTTGTGATTCTGTGGGGAGCTGCAGATGTTGCAACTAAGTAAGTAGTGTTTTTCAGCATCACAATCTTGGTGTCAATAGAGTGTGAAGACAAGCTTAAATCAAAAGGATAAAAATAATAATAATAATCAAAAACAAGCCAACATTTAAATTTGATCAGATCACCAGTAGAGGAATGTTCACTCAATGCCCCACTGGTAACAATGATGTAAGAGGTTTCTATAATAGAAGGAAAACAATATGAAACAGGGCAACCTCCCATAACCACATGCAAGGTTGCATTGCTTGAGGCTTAGAAAACTACCCACCAATGTAACATGAATTCCAATTAGATCATTCCTAAGTAGTATTGCAACAGGAGGATTTCTACAATTTATTCTTTGTTTTACTGGTCAGCAGTTTCTTCAAACCCCCCTAAAAGATATGATACCGACATTTTCTAAGAATGTCTCATAGATAGTTCATTATGCTAGGTAATAAAATTGAAGGAATTAGTCATACTTGAATGAATACTACTGAGCACTACAAGTTTTTACATCCAAAAGACAGTGATTAATCTAACAAAAAGGATATCCAAACAGAAAAACGGAAGGATTACCTGAAAACAACTACATCACCATGTGAAAATTTGTACTTCTCTAGACAAAATTTCTCCACCAAGACATAGTCATCTGCAATCAAATCCATAATCAGGCAATAAAACACACAATCATACAGCCAAACCTATGAATGGTAAACCATTATTTTAACATTCTGAAACAATTCACAAGTTTCCTTTCCATACCCAGCAAAGTATCAGAGCTGGAATTAAATGTGGGAGACATAGAAGAACCCCGAACGGCAGCAACACTTGCATATCTATCAGAAATGGTGATTCCTATGAGCCCAAATGTGAAAATCCTCTTTGAATAATTCCACATAATATTCTGAGTTCCCATGTGTTTGTTTTCTCATAATCAAAACAGAACCATCTGAATAAAACTATATCAGTAAGTAAGTTACTGAAAATAAGCCTCTCTATTTATCAATGTAGCAACACCCCAATTCAAATTCATAATTAAATCAGTAAGTAACCCAAGTATCTTGAATTACCAACAAATCAAAATCTAAGAATTTAACTCCCTTTGAAATTTAACAATGTGAAAAGAAAATAAGGAAATGAAAAAACAAAAACATAGAAATTCATGATAGATATTAATCAAAGGCCATTTAGTCACTAGTTTCTCTTAGACAAATAATCAAACACATTGTAAACAAAAAACTTTTGTACAACGAATTGCAAAGTAGAAACTAGAGCGAAGTAAATAGGGTTACATTGTAAATTGAATAATCTTACTTGAATTGAAGAAGAAGAATTGGAGAGACTGTAGGTCTAATCAAGAAGTGAAAATTTTACACTCGAGAGAGACTCGCCGGAGATATATTGAACCGGTAAGAATTCGTACAAGAGTACTTTCTTTCTTGGCCAACAGCAAAATTTAGTTCCTCTTACCAAAATGCCCTCAAAACTAATATAGTTATGATTTTTTTTTTTCTTTTCTTTTTACTTTGTTAAGAATTTTTTTTAGAAAACCCTAATTTTTCTTTAGTAAAGAAAAAACAATTATATTCATGAGAAAAATTTTGTTTTAGCATTGAGAAAAGTTTTTTAATCCAATTCTTTTGTTATTAACTCAAAATTTCGTTCACAAAAAATGAGACTTTTTTATGAATTAAATTAAATAATTTCTATAAGAACTTTTGAAGAATAATAAACACAAGATATTTACGTGGTTTTGTAGTTAATTGTACATAGTTTACGAGTCATTATAATTTTTAATGTTTTGTTTACAAAGTATCGAATGAAAAGACATACAAAGAATCAAAGATAAATTTCTTTCAAAGTGATTACTTGATCGAAAATTGACCATCCCTTGCTCAGTAGTCTTCTCTCCTATTTATAGAATTTTCATATGGTAGTTATTTTTTTTAAGACTTATCTTAATAACTGTTCATGAAATATGGTCAATTCCCACATTTCATACAATTACAACGTGTGGTAAAATGCATAAATGCTTAGTAACAATCATTTGGTTTAATCCAATAAACGGTTATTTCACTGAGAAACCTTCCTACACTTTGCTGCTCGCATATTACATTAGCAGTTTACCATGTGGGTTTCTTAAATTCGTCTCGCATTCCATGTGGTGACTCATCTCGCCTTTGTATATCTTGCATTTTCTTTTAAGGTATAGATTTTGTACTTAGTCACATTCGAGATGATTGCAATACATGCTATTTTGTTCTCGCATGTTCTCTAGTTAACATTTAAAATTTTTACTCACCTTTAATTATCTTCTTAACGTAAGACTTAAATATAAAATTGCTAATAGTTATTTTCGAGGAACTTTAAATACCATATTTATTTTTCTTAAGTGCATTCTCTTTTATTTTCGAACTCGTGTTGTGACTATATTTGTTGCTCGAAATATGGACATCACATTTACATTGTAGTTTTTTAAAATTACTTGTATATTTTAAGAAAATTTGATAACAATAATAATAATTTGCAATTAGATAAAAATTAAAATGATAGTTAATATTCAAACACTACTACAAAAATAGTTTTTCCTGGCGTTTTTAAACAGTCGTTTAAGAGATTCTCGTCGGTTTCTATAATCGTCGCCTATTCGACCGTCGCAAAACGGATAAAATAGGCGACGGTTAAAAACTGTCGCTAATGTGGACTTCCCGACGATTTAAAACCGTCGCCTATAACAGAGTATAGGCGATGGTTTTAAACCGTGCCCTATATTATAGGCAACGGTTTTAAACCGTACCCTATACTATAGGCAACGATTTTAAACCGTGCCCTATACTATGTTTCTTTTATGGTGGTTGATTTGAACTGTGAATTCAATATATATATATATACTAGTCTCATTATCACAATTAATTAAAATATAACAATTGAATGTAAGAAAAAAATATTAGTTCTCGGTTTAGGCGGATTAACCTGACCAAACCAACTAATTCATTGGAAGGGTTACTAATTTCTTTTCTTTTTTTTTTAATTTGACGGGTTGCAATTAAATTTTTGTAACTCGATCTTCATAATTAGTTGAATAAAATGTAGAATAAACCAACAAAACTGACTGACATACACTCTTAATTCTAAAATTCAAAATTAAGATTAACTTGTAAATACTCATCGATTAATGTATTTAATTAAGGGTAATTATGATTTTTACCCCCTGAACTTTGACATGTACCAAATCATATCTCCTGAACTTTTAAGGTCGTTAAAAATGCCCCCTAAACTATTGAGATTGTTGGATTTAAGGACTTTGTCTAATTTCATTAAATTTTACTATTTTAGTGATTGTTTATATACTAAACCATGCTCCTCAGTCTTTGATATCTACCAAATCATCCCACTTGAACTTTGACATGTACTAAATCATGATCCCTGGACTTTCATCCATGTTAGACTTTTTTACTAAAATTGGAAGAAAAAAAAGTCCTTAAATCCAAAAATCTCAATAGTTCAAGGGGCATTTTTAACGAACTTAAAAGTTCAGGGGGCATAATTTGGTACATGTCAAAGTTCAGGGGACAAAAATCCTAATTAGCTTTTATTTAGTGTCTACTATATAGTTATATTGATATTTTTTTTTTTTTTTTACATTGAAACAAAACACAAGTGATATATGTGTTTTGAATTAAACTAATAGTAATAATAAAAAAAAGTGTTGTAAAAAAGTATATAAATAAAATAGCTTTAATTACTTTTTATATGATTATTTAAATTGTTAAACAAATTCTAATCATATTTTATTATTTTGTTCTTTTTTTGTTTTGTTTTTTTAAATGGTGCTATAACTTTGTTTAAGATATATATTTATATTTAGCTCTAAGTAAAAATTTAGAATAATTTTATTGTAATGGCATAGATATAATAATGTAATAATATTATGTCTAATTATTAAATACAAATACACTAATCTCAAAGGATGACATTTGTCACTAATTTATAGAGAGTGTAAAAGAAAGTACAAAAGAGTTTCCTTAACACTCTTGTTGTCTATAATTTAACCGAAAAATAAAGTGTTTTGATGCATATTGTGTGTGCTCTTAGCAACTTGCTATGTTTTTATTATTACGTTCCTATGAAATGAAGGGGAAATTTAATTCCAATTTCACATACATCTCATTCTCATACAAAACAAGCAAAGCTCACACATTGATTTGATCCCATCCCCATAATTGATCATACCTCTATTTTCACAATAATATTTTTACAAGAAAAAGTTGAGAAAGAGATAAAGAGTAGTAGTTCAACTAAAAAAAAAAAGTACAAGAAGATTAATTCCCATTAGATTTTTTTTTTTTTTTTTTTTTAATTTCAAGAGGTGAATGTGTCAATAATGGTGGTGTGAAGTGGGTCACTCAAATGGGTAGCCCAATTGTTGAGTGGGCCCTTTCCAGTGGCAGCGGCCTGGACAGCAAAGCCCAAAAAGGCAACCATGGCGAGACGAGCGTGTTTGATTTCGGCGAGTTGAAGAGTGGCCTTCTTTTCTGGGTCTTCAGCAAGGCCCAATGGGTCAAAGAACTTTCCACCTGGGTAAAGCCTCTTTTCTGGGTCCAATTCTGCGTTTCTCTGAAACTCAATGTACCCAACTACTAAAACCTCTATCCATATCAGACTTGTTATTGAGAATGGTAGTGGTTGCCCCAAGTATGATGATCCATCCACTAGCTCCACCTATACATACATATACATACATCTAAAATTAAGGGTTTACAAAAATAATAAAAAAATTACAAATATATAATTTTATAGAATTTTAAATATTTTTAAGAATTTTTAAATTTTATTTACACAAAGTATAGTATTTTTATGTTGTATTCATGTTAATTTGTTACTAATTTTTGGTTATCTTTATGTTATTTTTTGTTGTTGTTTTGATATTATTTTGATATTATTTTTATGTAATTTTTTTGTTGTTTTCGTATTTTTACAAAAAAAACTGTAAAAATGTAAAAAATAAAATATTAAACATAAAAATAAAATTTTTTAACAAAAAAAAAAAAAAAATAGTGCCTAGGTAATTATCCCTAAAATTAATATTCCATATAATTACATAAAAATTAGTGTAATAATGTTCATATTGGTTTGGTCTTGGATTGTTATTAAAGTTTAGACTTAATTGTTATGCATGCCACTTTGTCACTCAATTAATGTCTATATTTTATAAACAAATTGACATAGATTAGAATATTAACTGAAAATAATAATATAATCAACTTTGCTTCAAATTAAAAAAATACATATTCCATAAAATATATAAATAATAAATTTCCTCCCATATCTTTTAATTTTTTTAAAAAGAAACAATGATTTAAACTAATTATAATTAATTAAACTTGTGAAGGTTAGTGATCAAATCTACATACTTGAAACTCACACTTGAGTTTGAATTTGATGGGTATAAATTTTACAAAATATAAATAATTATATAGTAATTAGTATAATTAAGTTATCATTTAAAAAAGAAAGAAAAAACACTAACATTACTTTACTATAAAAATAATTTACGTACGGACATACCTTTCCGGCATCTTGCCAGGTAACTCCGGTGAGCCACTCAACAGTGAGAGCACCGAGAGTAGCAAGCATGGCCCAACGTCCATGAATAAGCTCACACTCCCTAAACCTCTGAAGCCCAAACACCTCACTGTACGGCTGGAACGGCGTAGATTTCACGTCCGCCACCTCAGTCCTTGTTCCGATGATCTGCCCGGCTTCGTTCTTCGCCAGATTCTGATCCAGCGAGTCCAGATCGAACTGAAGGTACTCCGCTGGCTTTCCCAGCCCAAATGGGTCGAATCCATAGTCACCCACTAGGGTTCCGTCTAGATATTCAGGTGCCTTAGCTCCGGGGAACCAAAGTGGGCGATCGTTACTTGGCCTTATCGATTTCTTAGGTGGGCTTTTCTTGGCTCCGAATCCGAAACGGGCCTGGACCCGACCCGAGTTTGAGTGCACGTCGGGTAAACGTGTTCCGATGAATGAGGACGTGGCTGCGGCTGATGTCGTGGTGGCCATATTCGGCTAACGTGCGCCGGTGCGTATATTAGCAGAAGGAGTGTGCTGAGAGTGAGAATTTTTTTTCTTCTGGTAAATTAAAGAGACATAAATGGGTTTTGATTTTTATTATTTAAGATTTTTGAAATCGAGCTGTATGGGAATTATCCATACGTGGCGAGTTTATAAACGTTGGATCGAGGAGAGTATCCATCTGACGGTTCTGAACAGCTCGCGCCTTATCTTTGCCTTATCTAATAGTGGGCTTTCAACGTATTTGGGCTGGCCCACACTGTCGGATACCCAATTCACTTTGTGGTTGAGATTACATTACTCTTCTTTATTGAAGAAAATCTTATTGGTTCCTTTTATTTTCTCAAGATCACGGATATTGATAATAACTTCTAAAAATAATAATAATAAATATATAATAAGTCTTCAAGGAAAAGGATTATGTATTTATTTATGATTTTTGGATTTTTTGGGTTTCTATTTAAGGAACAATGACTAAAGATTTTTATTAATTTGATAAAAACCACAAAATAATTTTAGTTATTTATTTACATTTTTTATTGAATAATTAGTGTTTTTAGCTTCTAGACTTTCAACACTACTTAATTCTCCCCCTTAAAATTAAAAAATTTCCTAAAATATAACAGTTGTATAATCATACCACTTTTGTTAAGTTCCGTTTCTTTTATCGTTAAAAATTAATATTTTTACCCTTAGACATGCTCAATACAAAATTTTGTCCCTTTTTATTGACAAAAATTAAAAATTATAATTTTCTATTAATTTTGAGAAAAAATTTTATTAAAACCCTGCTAAAAGTATTAAATTAATAAAAAAAAATTAAGTTTACTTAAAAAAATCTAAATTATTTAAAAAAAAAAAATCAAACTATATTATTTATAAACAAATATCTTCAAAAATCAAACTAAAATTATTGAAAATCTAATAAATAATTTAAACAAACTAAAATTTTGTAAAGAAAAAATTAAGCTTATTTATATTTACAAACTCATACAAAATAAAAGGAAAATAATTACAAATTCAATAAAAATATTATTTTTTTAAAAAAAGTTAAACTAAAAAAAATATTATATTTACTTAAATAAATCTAGATTTTTGGAGTAAAAACTAGACTCAAACTTGTTCTCGTAAAATTTAGTTTTTACAAAAATTAAAATTTTAATATACATTTTTATATCTAAATATATATTTTTAATAAAAATAAATAAAAATTTTAAATCGCTTAATTTATTTTAAGATTTTTTTTTTTTTAATTTTGTTAATCATTCAAAATAATTTATTTTAAGACCTAAATTAATCTTTTAAGATCTTCAAAAAAAATTGAATCATTCTCATTTTTATTTGAGGGGGTACAATTTGATAGTTGTCAAAATTTAAGGGAGAAATTGCTAATTTACAAAGATACGTCAATATTTGAACAAAATAATAAGACGAAACCTAACAAATGATTAAATTTCTGTAAATGTAAGTTCAAGAAATTTTTTTAACAACCCGTATATTTTAGGGAACAGGATCGGATAGTATCAAAAGTTTAGGAGACAAAATTAATAATTATTCTTTTTTATTTAATTTGTCTCAGCGCCAACTAAATTTGTAAAGAGTTTAATTTTTCAGCTAAATGGGACCAAAATAATAATAGAGATCACTCATAAAATATATACATATTATTAAAACTTTTTTCATTGAAAGTTCATTGTATTATTAATTAAAATGTAAATTTGTTAATAAAATAGCATGAAGATTAGTCGGGATAAATCTCCCTCTAAATCGACGACCTGAAAAAGAATAAGCAGCACGAGCCAAAAAATTAGCTGCCTTATTCACAAATCATTTAACAAAAATAATAAAGACATTGCTTTAAGTAAAATATATATATATATATATATATATATATGTTTACAATTAGAAATAATCAACCCACATGGAGAAGTCATTTGGAGAGTATGACATTGCATGAACAACTACTTGACAATAAATTTTAATAATAATTTGAGAAAATTTTTGATGTTTGATCCAAGTTAGAACCTCTTTGACTCCCATAACTTCTGCCATATTCGGTTGTACACAACTAGACAACAACTTTGAATCAGCTTCAATGATATTTTCTCTATGGTCACACGCTACCCAACCAATCCCAAAGCTATCATTCCCACCAACAACAGAAATATCTACATTGATCTTAATCATGTTATTAATAGGTAAAATCCAATGCTCTGTACTAACAACAGAAAAAGAAGTAGACTGCCTAGCATTAGTGTCATTATTTTGAGCATCATTCCATTGAGATAAGTAATACCAGATTAAACAACTTCATTGACAACAAAACTACTACCTTGCAAATTAAACCAACAAGCACCACAAAACCCAACAAATCATTGCTACCTGACTAGTTTTAGCCTTCGAGAAAATAGTCAGAACATTAGAAACGAGCTAAAAAAATCAGGATACAATGTCCCTAAAACCAAAGCATCAAATCATTTCCAGCAAAGTGAAGCAAACGAACATTCAACCATGATATGAATAATTGTTAAGCTATTTTTAACCTAGATTTTGGGTGATATTTAGAGTTATTTTTAGTCACTTTTAATACTTTTAGGAAAAAATTATACTTATTTTCTGTGTTTTTAGGTTTCTTGAGTCTGTACAAGTCTAGAGCATCAAAATTTAATAAAGAACCAAGGCGAGACAAACTAGATTGAAAAATCTATTTTTCAACCATTCACCGCCGCGACGAGATAACTTATGGCCATGACTAGATTTTGGTAGAATGGACGTGTTTTTTTTTTTGCCTGATCCAATGGCTGGATCGAGGCTTAATTTGGCCGCAGCTAATTCTTCATCACCGCGGTGAGCTGAGCTGACTTATGGCTGCGGCAAAACTTAGGCAGAAAGGGCATGTTTTGATCAAGATGGTAATCTCACCGTAGCGAGGCTATTAGTGGTCTCAGCAAGAGAGTTCGTACGACTCGAGGGTAATTTCATATTCTTGCAATATTTTATGTTTAATTTGCTTATATTTAAAGGAACTGCGAGTTAGAAAATTAACCTTAAAAGCAGTAAAGGACCACATCGAGAGTGAGAGTGGCAACCCAGATCTATTCCACAATCATTTTTTTTCTTTTTCTTTTATTTATTTTATGTTAATTTTTATTTTTAGTTTTATTATGGATATGAACATGGATATCATGAACTAAATTCCCAATTTAGAGATGTGATGAATGTTAGTTGATGTTTTCCCGATTTAGTTAATGTGATTGTTAGTTTTTTCTTTCCTGGATTATGTGATTTGTTCTTATTTTCTTTAATGCATGTTTTAGACTGGTCATCTTGAATGTAAAATTTGACAAGTGAATATTAAGAATGCTATAATTGAACAAACATAGGTTTTGATGTAAAACGAGAGTATTTACATAGCCTATGTGACATTTAGATTATGTAATCAATGCAAATTATATGTTAATTTCTGCAAGTAGATAATATAAGATTTAGGACCTTAATGATCTGAGAAGTGTTAGAAATATTTTTATAATCTGTCATCACTTAAAAGGAGAAAATTAATATTTTAATTAATAATTGGGTAACTAAAATAACAGGATTCATATTCCTAATCATTAATCCATAGTTAACTACACTTTTTATTGTTTATTTTATTGTCTTTTAATTTTTAGTTAATTAATTGCTTAACTATATTTTCGATTCTACCAAATAAAAATATAAATCTAATTTAGTGGTACTCAATATCAATTCTCTAATGAATCGATCTCATCTGTGTGAGTATTTAACAGCAATAAATTACGTACACTTGCGTAAACTATAAAATTAAGCAACAATAATAGACTCAACTCCTCCATGATACACTTGACACATAAAAAAAAACATCTACATGTTCTCCTAGAAGCTGCATGGATGTGGGTAAGATACATGAGCAAGCTCTCCATAACACATGATGGACTTTTGGAGGGATTTTAATATTCTAAAGATTTTGCCAATACAAGAACTAGTTGTTCCTCCCACCTCCCATTCAAAACTTGAAGATACTTGTAGGCACTCTTTTACACTATATATATCCAAACTACCAAACTCTCCCTATTCTAATACCATTGGTCCACTCCTAACGCATCATTAAGAACAACACTCTGAATGAGCAATTTGTCCCGCTAAGTAAAAAGGTTAGACAACAAATCAACATCCCAAACCCCAGAACTCGAGATCACAAGCTGAACTACCTTAGCATTCTCCTAACCAGGATGAATCGAAACAATAAAAGTAATTAATTAATTTTATTATATTTTTTTTAATTTTTTAATATACATATTATAATAAGAGTAATGATATGTGCACACATAAATCACACACAAATATAATATTATTTGTGTGTGAATTATATGTGCATATATTATTACTTTTTTTGTGTTTTTATTTTCATAAAATACATATTTTTAAACATGTTATGCTTTTAATTTGTAATGTTTTTTTAATTAATATGTGTACCATATGTTTTTTACTTTGACATGGGGCACATTTAGAGACAGTTCCTTAGAACATTAAATTGCTCAGCAACTAAAGGTAAAGCTATTGAGACAAGATATTCATTTCTATAGGTAGCCCGAGAGCTAGCCCCTAAAAAGAATTCTCTAGAAGTTTACTCTTCAAGAATAATTTCTTGTCAAGTATATTGCTCTTAAGCTCCTCACAACACAAGCTATTTTACCCATAGCATTGACCAAAATGGGAGCTACTAGAGATGTGATGTTGAGTTCGTACACATGGTAATTTAGATTCTTCACAAAAAGTAAGATAATCATAAGGTAATTTGATTTTACTATCTAACTTGTTTTCTACAATGTTTCCCATGAAAGAACATATCAAATACATTTTCTGGCCCTTAAACACTCGAGGAAGAGATAAAGAGGCTATTCTATAAGATAACATGTCAAATACCTTATCTGGCCCATACGTAATCATATGAGGAGGAGACAGAGAGGCTTTATGTGTCTTTCACTCTAAGATAGGCTCATGAACCATGCCAACTATTAACTAGAGATTTCACCTGCAATTGTACTTTTGATTTTATTTACACAAATACAGAATTTTATTTAATTTTAAAATATACTGACATTTATCGTATTTTTTTTATGTGTGCACCCAAAGTGAAAGTAATCTGCTTTGTTCTTAGTAACTTTAAAAACTTTTATATAGCTACATTGATGGTTATTTTGGACTCAAGAATAGTATTATTACGATCTATTATTCAAGGTGATCCTTTTGATGTATGGAAATTATTTATCGAGTTTTTTTTTAAATCGAATTAATAAAATATTAAGCTAAGAAAATATGATTTTAGAATAAATAAGAAAAATATGTTTACCTGCTTGAAGTGTTAATTATTCAGCAGGTTCTTAAACATCGGGTTGACTAACCGTTGGTATGTTGCTCTGGCATTCTTGACCTAAAGGGCATCAGTCCGAAAGCTAGTGCATTCTTGATCAGCCACATGCATCTTAATTTGGTTGTAACCTGAGTAGGCATCTATAAAGGCCACAACTTATAACCAGATGTGGCATCTACCATTTGGTTGGTCCTTAGAAATAGGAAACAATCTTTTGTTGAGTTTTATGCCCTAAATAAAACTCATTTCATATAATCAGATTTACTTATTAATAAATATCAGAAATAACATTTTATGTTGCATGGTTCACATGATTTATTTCATGATTATATGTGTATATAATGTATGAATTCTTTTTAAGTCCAGAACATATGAGTTGGTTAAAGATTATAGTGTTGTCAGCACAGTGGAATATAATCTTTATTATATGTTCAAAAGTTGATTCCCTGATTTGTCAGAACACTGGATTTAGACTGACATGGTATAATCAGCGATAGGTATTCTTACACCTTGGAAAAGTGTTATGTCCTTTCCAGGACATTGGCAAAGTTTACCAGTATCGGATGTATGGAGTATACATCGGAAGGGACCGATATTGAACTTTGATTAGATATGTTAAAACTTACTGTAATATCTATTCAATTCAATATAACCTGTTGATCCTAGATCAAATGATCGAAATCCTGATATGGTTAGGCTCAATCTCAAGAGTGTTATTCGTGTTCTTTGATTTGTTAAGTTAAGCCTACTTTTGGGTTAGGGTGATACTTACATTTTGGGAACACGGTAGTGGAATTGAGTGGGAGCGCTAACATAAATATGGAATCTATAGCTTCTATTTGGCAAATAGAAGTAAAAGATGATTTCCTTCGAGCTTAACCAAACGAAGATAAATGGTGGAGATCTCAATTCACTTAGGTGAAATATCATTTATACAGGGTTAAGTGTTTTAAGGATAAAATACATTGTAGGGTGTTACGGTAATTTAATCCCTGTACAGTGTAAATATCTATATAGAGGATCATTGATCACATTAGGGTTATAACAATGGATAACTAATGACGTGTCTATATCGTGGAACATATAGAGCGTTTCTATATGACTGAGAGTGCAATTCCAAGTTCTAAGTGTGGATTCAATGAGGAATTAATAAGTTAGGGAATTTACTTGGTAAATTCGGTTCGACTTATTGGAAGCTCGGTTATATAGACTCATGGTCCCCATACTAGTTGAGACCATACTGCTTGTAAGACTCAGTTAATTGATTTTAATTAATCAATTATAATTCTAAAAGTTAGACTATGTCTACTTTATGAATTCTCACAGTTTAAGGATGAAATTGTAAAGAAAAGGGTTTCTAGGTTTAATTATTGATTAAGAGACTTTGTATGTCTAATTAATAATTATTTTAAATGACAATATTATTTAATAATCTATTTTAGTTATTAAATAATTAGTTTTGGCATTTAAATGATTAGAATTGGAAAAATGGCATTTATGGAGAAATTGAAATAAAATTGGGGAAACTGCAAAATCCAAGTGAGGCCCATATCACCCTATGGCCGACACCTCTTTGCGTGTTTCCCAATTATTATTTTCAATTTTAGTTGCCATGTAATTGCTAATCAAAGCCTAGCAAAAATAGGAAAGTGGTTGATCACACTAAATAAGGCAGTTAATTGATTACACAGTAATTAAGGAAACTGTTTATTTGGAAAGTTGTGCTCTCCCTTTTCCCTATATAAAGCAACCTTGTTCTCTTCTCTTGCATGGATGATAAGCCACGAAATTGAGAGAGAAAAATAGAGAGCAATTTTGAAATTCTTGTGAGATGAGTAGTGCCCACACACATCAAGTGGTATCTCAATCATAGTATGGAAGACTATGGAATTTCTGCATCAAAGAAGGAGAAAAGAAGATCCAGGTTCAGATCTTGGTGATGCTCTGCTACAGAAAGGAATCAAGGGCTAGAGATCTGAACGGAAGAAGTCATATTATTCCGCTGCACCCACTGTAAGGTTTTCTAACTTTATATGTGTTTATTTTCATTGTTTTAGAATTCATATTAGGTTGTTAATCCAACATACTTGTTAGTAAATCTAGATCCTGGTAAAATAATTTCCAACAACTGGCACCAGAGCCATGGTAATGATTTACTTTCATGTAATATGAATTAAAACGATGATTGATATGTTCTGTGTTGATTCGGATGGTTTCATGTTGGTTTATGTGTTGTTTGATGAATGTTGATGTTGTACAGTTTCGATTCCATGAAAAATATTTTTTCGATTTTTGAAAATATTTTATTTGGATTCCTTGTGAAAAATTGAGCAATTTTCGTTTTTACGGAACTCGATTCCGAGAAAAATTGAGAAAGATATGAATTTTGGAGGATTGGAAATCATGGTTGCTGCATGCAGCCTATCCTGACAGTTCCCCACAAATTGCGAATTTTTGAGGTTTTTTCCCCAAAAATCCAATTTTTTCATGGGATTGTTTCCCAAAATTTATTTTTCCAATTTTAAATATTTCTAAATTGAAATGTTTCCAATTTTAAATATTTTCAATTTGGAATTTTTCCAATTTTTAAATATTTCTATTTTGGAATATTTCCAATTTTAAATATTTCCTATTATGGTCAGATTTAAAAATTTGTTAACTTCTTTAATATTTATTTATTATTTAATTATAAGATTAGATATTTTGATATTTAAGATATTTTAAATTAAAAGATAACTTTGTCTTTTTATTTAAAATATTATATTAAAATTATCTTATATGACAAATTAAATAATTAATAAATTTGAAATTAACATAGATATTTTTATAGATATACTTACCATAATGTTTTTCAAATTAAAAAATTTGTTATTTTGTTAAATATTTAATTATTTATAAATTATAAGTATAAAAATGATATTTTTTCTATACATATCATTTTTTCCTTATTAGAAATTTATAAATCATATCTTAAATATTTAAATAACATAGATATTTTTGTAGAGATTTGAATATTGCTTAATTTGAGATATTTTGACATATAATTATGGTAATTATTATTCATTTATTATTTTATTCCTAAAATAATAATTATTTAACCAAATATATTTTAGAATTGGTTTATTTTATTAAATTATAAGATCTGAAAGTGATATTGGAGATTCTTTCCTTTCAAATCATTGATCTTATTAGATATTTAATTTGATTCAAATAAACCTAGATATTTTAAAATTAGTTTCCTTTATTTGGTTAGTTTAAGAATAATAATTTAATTATATTAATATCTTGATTCACATCTGTTACATGGACAATGTTTGTTTATTTATATTGTTTATTCAAAACTTTTTAACAAACCTATTATTTATCTGATCTTAATTGCTATGATTAACTTGTTGACAGATCATGATCCAATGATCTGATTTTAATCATAGTCCAATTGACAATAGATCTTATAAATAATTTGTAACAGGTAAATTTTGTACTTCTTTCATCTGTGTAAACCTAGTAACATGATAGGGTCCATCCAAATCATTTGACCTGTGTAAGCCTATATGTTTGCTTTTGGGCTTAGCTGCATATAGGAAGTCCATTTAAGTTTTTACTAAGTAAATGGACTAGGTTGCTAAAATAAATTTTGACATAAGGAAATTTATTTAGGCCCAATTAGATTTGGGCTTATTCAATGAATAACAATTGTTTATTTTAAGGTTAAATTCCTCTCTTTTGGGCCTTGTGTGAGAGTTGGGGCCATAGAAGTGGGTACGACATATTGAACCCAGCTCCCCCTCACATGAACTACCCCAATTGTGAAGGCCCATTTGCCTTATTTAAATAATTGTATTAGGTTAATTATATTAGTCTAACCTAATTAAAATTGAATTAGCAACATAATTAACTTTTAAAATATATGAATTTTATTTTTCATTGTAATATTTTAAAGTTAATTTTAGAAAAACACTTAGTCAATGATATATTCTAGATAGTTATTTCTAGTACTAGTTATTATTTCTAATATTAAATAGGAAAATATCATTGATTGTGAAATTAATTGTCTCATAATTAATTTTGGTACAATCTAAGTTTAGTATATTTTCCTAGTATTAAACTAGAATTAATAATTAAGTTTCCTCTTTACTTAATTATTTATTTCTTGAATTTAATACATTTAATTAAATTGAAATTTCAATATCTAAGTTGATTTTCATCATGATACTTTAATATTGTTATTTTCATGTTAATTAAAGTTGAAAATTATTTTAAGTTTGGAATCTTATTTCAGAATAACTTAAGTTTGAATAATTTTCAGAATATATTTTATTTTATTTTATTAATCATTTCCCAAAATTTCGAAATTACATTTCTTTAATGTAGAAATTTCGAATTTTATTTGAAAAATAGATTAAAGTTGAAAATTATTTATTTAATTTTGGACCAACTTAAATCAGTGACTTTTTCATTTGATGGTTAATTAAAATAAATGAACTAAAATATATAATAATTAGAAATTGAATTAATTAGTCTATGAAAAGTCTAGATAGTTATTATCTGTTTTGCTTGAAGTATTTTTCTAGTGTATTTAATTAAATAGAAAATTAATATTTAAGTTGATTTTTTAATCATGATACTTAAATATTTGAAATTTTTCTTAGATATTTAATTAAATAGGAAAATTATATGTCTTGTTGAAATTTAATTTTTATTAATTAATTTTGGGCCAACATAAAATTAGAGTAATTTTCCAAGATTTATTTTATTTTATTTTAAAGCATTTTCGAAAATGCAATATATATTTATAGAAAATTAAATTTGAGTTGTAAATTAATTCAAATTAATTTTGAAACAACTTAAATTGAATAATTTTCTAAATATTTATGGAAATTATTACTAAGATGGAAATAATTCACGTTATTTATCCATCTAAGTATAATTTATAAATATTAAATTAAAATTTATATTTGGAATTTCTCATTCTAAATTGGAAATTTTAATTAAATAAATATATATTTAAAATAAATAGATTAAAATAAATATTCGAAGAAAATACAACCCTTCATTAAATAATGAGCTTTATTATTACAAGGATATTCGATCTCCATTGTTGGTTTTACATAGCTATTGTTTTAGTGAGTAATCCTCCCTAATGGAGGAACGTTCATTAGCAAGTTAGCACCGTTTAATCTCGAAAGATAAGTAATCTTGTAAGTTTTTATATAGTTTATGCCCACCCTAATGGTGGCGACTGTATAAGACTTGCAAGAATATGAAACAATGGTGGAAGCTCATAAGATAGAATAGCCTTGACTCTCGCCTAAACGGGACAACGCGGATTCACATCTTGATCGAATAAAAGGTTGCTAGAATGTTTGACATTTTAGATGAGCTGACAACTCTATTCGATGAATGGTAGCTTTGACTCTCGCCTAAACGGGACACTGATATCAATTTGTTGAAAACCTTGGAAATTATTTAGGATTGTATGTTTTAGTATTTTCACTTGTCATTCCTACTTGCTATGTGCTTCATAATTTCTGAATTGTGTATGAATTTGTATTGAACCATGTTATTTTCTGTTATTAAATTGTAGTTTAATTTCGAATCTTCATTGTTGGTCTAACTTGATTTGTTTTTCTAATGAGATAAATCCCTAATGGATTTTCACCATTAGACTAACATAATAGTGTTAGATCTCGAAAGATAAATATTGTATATGCAACATCTAGCTGTTCATCAATTTATGACACCTTAGACTAGTGTTTTACAATATGAAACAAGAAGATTGTATAAATAAGATTACTTTGACTCTCGCTAATCGGAGCATCATTGGATTCTTATTTAAAACGAAATTATCCTAATTCCTCTTAGCTTATTCATTTCGAATTAGCTTAATGACATATCATTGGATGAATGGTCTATAAATCATATAAAGTCTTATTTTCTCTTAAGAAATTAGATGACGCATATAATTATATTCCCGGAATTCTATCCCTAAATAATATAAATCCTCAATCTTAGATATCTCCTACTTGTATAGGCAAATCATAGAGTTAGATTAGTAGTGGTGGTCCAAGAAAGAGTTACTAATTATACAGTTACACTTTCACAAGTGTTTAATAACCATTTTCTTTCAATGGATTCAAACTGTATGAGTTTAGTATTCTGTGAACAGAATCCACTTGCACTATTCTAAGAACTCTTTGATGTAACTAAACATAAGTCATCAAAAGACTACAACCATTTTTTTTTAATCTATGGCATTTGTATCTTGTTCATAGTGGTTTTGAGAAGATCATTCTCTGCAAAGAGTTAATATGCCTATATCCACTGAAAGTATAATCATCTCATTCGTAGATGGATGTACATTCAGGGATGGATATGAGTTTTCGTTGTATTCTTAAAACGATCACTCTAGATTTTACCTTATGCAAAGGAAATTTGAAATGTTTGAAAAATTTCATGAATTTCTAGCAATGGTGAAGGTAAATGGTTAAAGATCTTGCGAACTGATAGGGGTGGAGAAAAAGTTAGTAGATATGCAGTTCAAAGATCATTAATTTGATTTTGAATTATATCCAAACTTACCTCCCCAGAAATTCAAGTTGCATATTGATGATTAGTTACTAGTCGTTGCCTAAATCCTTATATGGTAATTTCAGAATGATGTAATGGTTGTATACTTAATGTAAATCATTACTAGATTCATGGATGACCTAATCGAAATCTTAAGAAAATCTAGAACTGCTAACCTTGGTTTGCATGTTTGTTAGCTATTCTAAGTGATTAGGGGTGGAGCATCCCATAGTCATTAGATAAGAAAGTGTTTGTTTAAACAAATACTGCTTTTCTAAGAAAATGACTAAGTCTGAAAGTAAAGTAGCAAATAAAGGAGATATTTTTTCTTGATTCCAAAAGTGTTCTATCATCTTATTTTACATATGATGATCCCACTGCCTCTGTTGTCTTAACACAACTGAAGAGGTCTATACCATTTAGTTTTCTTTGACATAGTTCACGGTACCTTGTTGTAGTGGGAGAGTTTCTAGGAACTCACCTTCTCATGACTTGGAAGACACTAGTGATTAAAATCCATTGTGAGTTTAAACAAGTAATGGATTGTCAAGATAAGAAACTAAGAAGAAAGCCAATAGAACTATGGTTTAATCCATTCACATGGAGTAACCTAAAGTTTTCTATTACAAGGACATGATAGGAAATTTTCGTTCACAAGTCTATTCAATGGACTTAACAAAACTTCATGTTCCTAGTATTATAGGTTTGAGTTTATCTAAACCTATGGCTTGTGGTATACCTGGAAATTACTTACTCTAATGCAAGCATGAGATGCTGATGCATTTTCTTTCCAATGGAAATCTATAGAAGCTTCAAAACTTCTTAGATATAGATTTTATTTATCTAAGGAAAAGTTTCAACTATTCCAGAGAAGATAAAGCCATGAAAGAATTTCTTAAATCAACAGTGAGAGGTCTCAGATATGCTTTAGTATGCCTTAGACCAGACACCTACTGTTGAGTGGGAGTAATGAGTAGGTATCAGATTAATCCAGGAGAGGAACATTGGAAGACAATCAAGTAAATCTTAAGATTAAGAGGAGGAACTATATGTTAGTCAATAAGGGTGTTTGTTTGAAACTCTTAGACTACACCACATCAGATTTCAAGACTTGCCTTTGTGCTAGAAAGTCTGCTGATGAGATGGTGATTACTTTGGGGGTGGAGTAGTGATTTTGGAGAAGTGTAAAAACCTATCTGAAATCTCTTGGTCTACCAGAGAGAGACTAAATGTTAAAAGTTGCAAGAAAGATACCTATTCAGTCTAAGGAAAAATCTATACATTTGTGGCAGTGTTCCAACTTGCCTTAACTACTAGGGTTACTTCCTGAATAACCAAAGAGTAGTTGCCCAAAAGTATAGAATCCAGTATCCCAAGAAAGTAGACATATAGAGAGGAATTTCACATTATCAAGGATTTTGTGATTAAGGAAGAGTAATGGTGGAGAAGAGGTTGTGTTTAATTCAACCTGTCAGATCCCATTACGAGGAGTTTACTACTATTACACTTGATTGGTATATCAAGGTGTTAATGATTATTTGAAATACACTTTTTGTTTTATATTAGTGCAAGTGGGAGTTTGTTGGGTTTTATGCCCTAAATAAAACTCATTTCATATAATCAGATTTACTTATTATTAAAGATCAGAAATAACATTTTATGTTGCATGGTTCACATGATTTATTTCATGAATATATGTGTATATAATGTATGAATTCTTTTTAAGACCAGTTAATATGAGTTGGTTAAAGATTATAGTGTTGTCAGCACAGTGGAATATAATCTTTATTATATGTTCAAAAGTTGATTCCCTGATTTGTCAGAACACTGGATTTAGACTGACATGGTATAATCAGCGATAGGTATTCTTACACCTTGGAAAAGTGTTATGTCCTTTCCAGGACATTGGCAAAGTTTACCAGTATCGGATGTATGGAGTATACATCGGAAGGGACCGATATTGAACTTTGATTAGATATGTTAAAACTTACCGTAATATCTATTCAATTCAATATAACCTGTTGATCCTAGATCAAATGATCGAAATCCTGATATGGTTAGGCTCAATCTAAAGAGTGTTATTCGTGTTCTTTGATTTGTTAAGTTAAGTCTACTTTTGGGTTAGGGTGATACTTACATTTTGGGAACACGGTAGTGCAATTGAGTGGGAGCGCTAACATAAATATGGAATCTATAGCTTCTATTTGGCAAATAGAAGTAAAGGATGATTTCCTTCGAGCTTAACCAAACGAAGATAAATGGTGGAGATCTCAATTCACTTAGGTGAAATATCATTTATACAGGGTTAAGTGTTTTAAGGATAAAATACATTGTAGGGTGTTACGGTAATTTAATCCCTGTACAGTGTAAATCATCTATATAGAGGATCATTGATCACATTAGGGTTATAACAATGGATAACTAATGACGTGTCTATATCGTGGAACATATAGAGCGTTTCTATATGACTGAGAGTGCAATTCCAAGTTCTAAGTGTGGATTCAATGAGGAATTAATAAGTTAGGGAATTTACTTGGTAAATTCGGTTCGACTTATTGGAAGCTCGGTTATATAGACCCATGGTCCCCATACTAGTTGAGACCATACTGCTTGTAAAACTCAGTTAATTGATTTTAATTAATCAATTATAATTCTAAAAGTTAGACTATGTCTACTTTATGAATTCTCACAGTTTAAGGATGAAATTGTAAAGAAAAGGGTTTCTAGATTTAATTATTGATTAAGAGACTTTGTATGTCTAATTAATAATTATTTTAAATGACAATATTATTTAATAATCTATTTTAGTTATTAAATAATTAGTTTTGGCATTTAAATGATTAGAATTAGAAAAATGGCATTTTTGGAGAAATTGAAATAAAATTGGGGAAACTGCAAAATCCAAGTGAGGCCCATATCACCCTATGGTCGGCACCTCTTTGTGTGTTTCCCAATTATTATTTTCAATTTTAGTTGCCATGTAATTGCTAATCAAAGTCTAGCAAAAATAGGAAAGTGGTTGATCACACTAAATAAGGCAGTTAATTGATTACACAGTAATTAAGGAAACTGTTTATTTGGAAAGTTGTGCTCTCCCTTTTCCCTATATAAAGCAACCTTGTTCTCTTCTCTTGCATGGATGATAAGCCACGAAATTGAGAGAGAAAAATAGAGAGCAATTTCGAAATCCTTGTGAGATGAGTAGTGCCCACACACATCAAGTGGTATCTCAATCATAGTATGGAAGACTATGGAATTTCTGCATCAAAGAAGGAGAAAAGAAGATCTAGGTTCAGATCTTGGTGATGCTCTGCTACAGAAAGGAATCAAGGGCTAGAGATCTGAACGGAAGAAGTCATATTATTCCGCTGCACCCACTGTAAGGTTTTCTAACTTTATATGTGTTTATTTTCATTGTTTTAGAATTGATATTAGGTTGTTAATCCAACATACTTGTTAGTAAATCTAGATCCTGGTAAAATAATTTCCAACATCCTTAGGGTAGGCTTTATTCAAATTAGTGAAGTATATGCACACTCGTCATGCCCCATTTGGCTTTGGTACTAGTACTGATTAGCCAAGCACTTCAGGTAATATACATCTTGGATAAAGATGTTGACAACATTTTGTCCACTTCTTGTTTTAAAGCTTCAGATTTGAATGGGTCAAGGGGACTTCTTTTTTGCTAAACGGTAGGTATATCTTTGTTGACGTTCAAAACATGGGTAATGACATTTGGACTGATGTTGGTCATATCTCCGTGAGTCATGCAAAGACATATGCTGACTCCTTGATGGTCTCCACAATTTCATTTCTTTCATCAGGAATAAGGTCTTTCCCAACTTGAATTAACTTGGTTGGATCCTAACCACATATTTGAATTTCCTTTACTTCTTCCATAGGCTTAAGAGTGGCCTCGGCTCCCACTCAGGGATCCAATTCATCTTGTATCTCCACTGGGTGTCCTTCTTTCGTGTGTTGAACCATGAGGACAGCTTGCTTGGTGGCTACACTGTAGCATTTTCATGCTCCCCCTGGTTTCCTTAAACAGTTCCCACTCCCACATAATGGGTTAGGGAATTTGAGGCGCAAGTGCCTAATCGAGGTTATAGCTCCAAAATCCACTAATGTTGGGTGTCCCATTATGGCATTGTAAGTTGTTGGTGTTAGTTTTTATGCGCTAAATAAAACTCCATTTCAATGTAATCTTTTTTATTCAACATCAATAAAGAAACAGAAGTATTTTTCATTCATTTGTGTATGTTTTGGTTCACTTTATCAATTGCTTGTCTATTTGATTTATAAATTCATCTTAAACCCTTTTCACATACTTAATCCTGTTTATTGTATTGTCATCACATTGGAAAGTAAACATGACTATGTGAATAAAGTTTCCTAGATTTATCAGACACAGGGTTTTACTGATATGATAATCTACAACAAGAGTTTACTTGCATTTGGAAAAATGCTATGTTCTTTCCAGAACATTGGTTAAATTAAAACTCAGGTTGGATGCATGGAGTATGCATCAGAAGGGACCGATATTGAACTTTGACTTAGATTTAATTAAACTTACCGTAAAATCTATTCAAGTCAATATCGCCAAGTTGATCCTAGATCAAATGTTCTTAATCCTGTTATGATTAGGCTCAATCTTGAAAGGCTATTCGTGTTCTTTGATTTGTTAGTTAAGCCTACTTTTAGGTCAGGGTGATACGTACATTTTGGGAACACGGTAGTGCAATTGAGTGGGAGCGCTAACATAAACATGGAATCTATAGCTTCTATCTGGCGAATAGTAAGCAAAGGATGATCTCCTTCGAGCTTGACCAAACGAACATAAATGGTGGAGTACTCATTTCACATAAGCTGAAATATCATTTATACGGGGTCAAGTGTTTTAAGAATAAAATACATAGTAGGGTGTTACGGTAATCTAATCCCTTTACAGTGTAGATCATTCATATAGAGGATCATTGATCACATTAGGGTTATAACAATGGATAACTAATGATGCGTCTATATGGTGGAACATATAGAGCATTCTATATACTGAGAGTGCAATTCTAAGTTCTATGCGTGGATTAAACGAAGAATTAATAAGTTAGTGAATTTTAGTGCTAAATTCTTGATCTACTTATTGGAAGCTCGGTTATATAGACCCATGGTCCCCGCACTAGTTGAGATAATATTGTTTGTAAGACTCATGTAATTGGTTTTGATTAATCAATTATAATTCTCAAATTAGACTATGTCTATTTGTGAAATTTTCACTAAGTAAAGGCGAAATTGTAAAGAAAGAGTTATTAGGGGCATATTTGTTAATTATGATACTTTGTATGGTTCAATTAATAAATATGATAAATGACAATATTATTTAATAATTATTTATAGTTATTAAATAGTTAGAATTGTCATTTAAATGGTTGAATTAGAAAATTGACATTTTTGAGAAAATCAGATACAAAAGTGTTAAAATTATAAAATTACAAAAAGCAAGGCCCAAATCTAACAAGCCATGGCCGGCCACTTTTGTAGGCATTTTAAACTGATATTTTCATTATTTTAATGCCAAATAATTCAAACCTAACCCTAGTGGAATGCTATAAAAAGGTAGTGAAGGCTTCAGAAAAATTACACTTTTGAATCAGAAAACCTGAGCCTTTCTCTCTCTACCTTGGCCGCCACCCTCTCTCTCTCTCTTCTTCCTTCATATTTCGAAATTACCTTAGTGATTAGAGTAGTGCCCAGACACAGCAAGCAATACCTCAATCATAGTGAGGAAGATCGTGAAGAAAGATCATCAGCAAAGGAGTTTCAGCATCAAGGATTCAGAGAAAGAGATCCAGATTCAGATCTTGATAATACTCTGCTACAAAAAGGATACAAGGGTTAGAGATCTGAACGGAAGGAGTCATTTAATTCCGCTGCACCCAATGTAAGGTTTCTTAAACTTTATACGTGTTTATTTCATCGTTTTAGAAAGTTCATATTTAGGGTGTTGATAAACATACTTGTGAGTAGATCTAAGATCTTGGTAAAATAATTTCCAACAACTGGCCTCAAAGCCATGGTAATTGATTTACTTTCAAGAAATTTGGACTTTAAAACGATTTTTGATGTTTTGGATGGTATCATGTTGTATTGAGTGTTATTTGATGATTGATTGATGTTTGTGAATTTTCGTGAAAAATAATTTAAATTTTGTTACTTTTTATTGGATAGTATGGAAAAAATTAAGCAAATTAATTTTTTTACAGAACTCAATTTCGATTTAATTTGAATTAGTTATGATTTTTTGAAGAATCGAAAAAAGATAAGGTGACTGTGCACCTACACGCGCGCGCGGAACCAAGACAATCTCGGTCACACGCGTGTTCAAACAGGATTTTGTCTGAACAACGCATGCGGATCCCTTTCAGGTCCCTCCTACGCGCTTGCGAAGGCTGTAATCACCCCTATCCGTCGAGGTTTCTCGGCCAGCACTCCTGGATACCGTCCGTACAGCTCCCAAAATTTTCGTTTTTCTTTATTTTTTCATGCTTTTTCATGGAATTAACTTCCGATTTTTTGTGTAGTTCTGTATTTATACTATTACTATTACTGTTCCTAATTCAATTCTAATTACCATAATGAATCAATTTAATATATTTTAAATTTAATTCAAGATATTAGTGTAATTTGAATTTAAAAATAGTTAGTATCTATCTTTTTTGCTTAATAATCTATCTTATTTTTAAAATTTGATTATATCTTATCTTATTTTTAAATTTAAGGTCAGATTTTAAATATTTTAAATTATTTTTTTTTAAATAATTTGACCTTATTTAAATTTAAAATAAGATAACTATAATCATGTAATTTTTTAAATGAAGTAAGATATTTTGTTAACTTTTAAATTTTGTTATTTTATTTATTTAAATTACATTTAAAATCTAAAAAAGATATTCATTTATCTTTTTTTATTTATTTTTTAATTTTTTTTAATTTTTATTTATAAAATAACACTTAAATTTTAAAAGTAGTTAGCAAATTTTGAAATGATATTTAGGTTGGTTGAAACCTAATTTTTCAAAATTGTGGGTTTAATTTTAATTTTAAATTTATTTTTTAAATTTCGAATTTTTCAAATTTTTTATTTAAATTTTCTAAAATATTTTTATTTAATTAATTATTTCGAAATTAATTATTTAATTTAAAATTAAATAAATCTTACATCCAACTATCCAGCTAACCTTGTTGCAGGAGTATGTGTTTTAGCTTGTGTGTAAGCTTTCAAAACCTATTATTGCTTGATTGCAAATAGCCATGGTTACCTTGTTGGTAGATCCAATGATCTGATTTTAACTCAAGGCTCCCTTGGTCAAGTTAATAATTTGTAACAGGTATATTTACAATCTTCTTTCATCTGTGTATGACCTAGCAACATGATAGGACCCATCCAAAGTGTGCCTGTGTGAGCCTATGTGTTTAATTTCATTATAGATGCATATAGGTTAATGTTGCTAAATAAAATATCATAGTTCTTGATAGATTTTATTTGGGCCCATTTAGTTTTGGGTTTATTCAATTAATAACAGTTGTTCATTTTAAGGTTAAATTCCTCTCTTTTGGGCCTTGTGTGAGAGTTGGGAGCCATAGTAGTGGGTACGACATACTGAACCCAGTACCCCCTCACATGAACCACCCAAATTGTGAAGGCCCATTTGCCTGATTTGAACGAATGTATTTGGTTATTTACACTAGTTTAACCTAATAAAATTGATTAGCAACATAATTAATTTCATTTATTTTGAAATTAATTTAAGAAAACCATAGTTTAAAGAATTTTATATTCTAAGCTAAACTATATGTATTTTCTTGTATTTAATTAAATATAGAATTATAACCATCTAGATTCTTTCTGAAGCTTAATTTAAATTTTTCATTAAATATTTCTATTTAAGTTGATATTTAGTTATCTACAACTAACCAACTTAAATCTGAATATCTTTTGGATTTAAAATTTCAAAATTAAGTTGAGGAATTTTAGGCATTGGTTATTAAGATTCTTTAGATATTTTTTAAGTTAATATCTTTTCGAATATTAACTTAAAATGGAATATTTTAGATATTTTTTAGGTTAATATCTTTTCGAATATTAACTTAAAATGGAATATCTTCAAATTAAGTGGTTACAACTTAATTTTAATTTAATTAAATCTGATTTGAAAGATATTTAAGTTGATTTTTTAGATTCTTCTAAAACAACTTAAACAAGATATTTTCAAATTTGTTCCATTTATTATTCGAATTTATTTTTCAAATTTAATTAATAATTGAAAATTAATTAAAGTTGATTTTTTATTCAAACCAACTTTGATTTGTAATTTTTCATTATTATATTATGGAACTTGTTCGATATTTATTTGAATTTATTTTTCAAATTAAATAATAATTGAAAATTAATTAAAGTTGATTTTTTATTTAAACCAACTTTAATTTGTAATTTTTCATTATTATAATATGGAATAATATGATTATACAAAATACATTTTTTTTTTTTAAATAATGACCTTTTAATCAAAAGATATTCGATCTCCATTGTTGGTCTTACAATAGTTAAATTTTTTCAATATAACCTCGAGACGCTAGACTTCGTCCCCCTATGGATGGTTATTCGTTGAACACTTTTAACACCGTAAGATTTCATTTGATAAGTGTTTTGTGAGTTTTCGTCTCTATTAGACTCTCCCCTACGGTGACTACTTAGAGATAAACTCATAAAACATGAAACAATGGTGGAAGCTCATAAAATGAGAATAACCTTGACTCTCGCCTACCGGGACAACGTTGGATTCTCATTTTGATCGAATAAAAGGTTGCTAAAATGGTTTTATTTTAGATGAGCTGACAACTCTATTCAACTAATGTTATCTTTGACTCTCGCCTACCGGGACACTGTATTTCATTATGTTGGAAACCTTGGAAAATAAACTATGTTAGATTTAGTATTTTTATAACATATGTGATTATTTGTTATTTTCTGAACTTGTGTATGAATTTTGAACCAAAACCTTACTTCTGTTTTATTGATGTGTTGTAGTGTCTATAACCCTCTTCCCATTCCACTCCTAGTTAATATCTTAGCAATTGAACTTGAAGTTATAAACTCCTTGTCAAAGTAATACTTCACATATGCTCATGATGGACTTTAAATTCCAGAAAGCAGGTAAGCTGGGAATTGTTCACTCTGAAGAGCAAATAGTTCATAACTCCATAAATCCTACTACTTCAAGCTTAGTTGAGAAGATAAGAGAAAGTGATTCCACTTCTTCAAGTTATACTTCACAACAAAATGAACCAACAAGAACAACAATTAACAAACGAATAAGCAGTAATGCTTCAGTCTTCGAATCATGTGTGTTAGAGAATGATAAATCCATTTGGATTCTTGATTCTGGGTCTACAAACCATGTAAGTTGTTCATTGCAATTGCTTGAGAATTGGAATTATTTGAAATCTGGAGAGTTGAAACTTAAAGTTGGTAATGGCGAAATAGTTTCGGTTAGATCTAGAGGAAAAGCCAAACTGAAGTTTCAAAATAGAATTTTGGAATTAGACAATGTCTTATACATTCCGAATTTCAGTAGAAACTTTGTTTCTGTTTCATGCTTACAATTGCAACAATACAAATTAGATTTTTCGAGTTCTGGTTCTACCATTTCTCGAAATGACATTCAGATTTGTGTTGCATCCATGGAACAGGGGCTTTATGTTCTTAGACTAGAAACACCATTTGCCTTACATAACGAACTTTTTAAAGTAGCTAAACCTAGAAACCACAAAAAGCAAAAGATCGTTGATGATAATGAAACATATCTATGGCATTTACGTTTAGGTCATATAGGCTTTGATAGACTCAATAGGCTAACCAAAGACGGTCCATTGAAAAATGTCGTCTTAGGTGAATTGCCAGTATGCGAGTCCTGCCTAAAAGGAAAAATGACTAAACGTTCTTTCTCTGCAAAGGGAGAGCGTGCCAAACAATCCCTAGGGTTAGTACATTCCGATGTCTGCGGACCTTTGAATGTCAAAGCCCGAGGTGGTTATGAGTACTTTGTCACTTTCATTGACGATTACTCTAGATATGGACATCTTTACCTTATGCATAAGAAATCTGAAACATTCACAAAGTTTCAGGAATTTCACGCATTGACTCAAAACCAATTAGGTAAAACATTAAAGATCTTGCGAACTGATAGGGGTGGAGAATATATGGATATGCAGTTCAAAGATCATTTAATTGAACTTGGAATTGAATCCCAATTAACCGCCCCTAGCACTCCACAGCAAAATGGAGTTGCAGAAAGACGGAATCGCACGCTTTTGGAAATGGTTAGGTCCATGCTTAGTTTTTCAAATTTACCTACATCCTTCTGGGGATATGCAATTCAGATGGCAACCGACATTTTAAATGTTGTTCCATCTAAATCAATCCCTAAGACACCCTTAGAACTATGGATTGGTCGTACACCTAGTTTACGCCATTACAGAATCTGGGGGTGCCCTGCTCATGTCTTAAAAAAGAAAGACGGCAAACTTGAATCACGAACTGAAGTTTGCATGTTTGTCGGTAATTCTAAAGAGACTAGGGGTGGACTATTTTATAGTCGCAAGGATGATAAAGTGTTTGTTTCTACAAACGCAACTTTCCTTGAAGATGACTATATTAAGAATTTCAAATCATAAAGTAAAGTAGTGTTGGAGGAAATGCTTTCAGATATAAGTCCTTCCAATATTCCGTTCTCTTCCACACGTGAAGAGGACAATCCCACTCCCTCAGTTGAACCAACTGAGAAATCTACTACATAAGTTTCTGTTCAGAAGATCACCGCACCTCGTCGTAGTGGGAGGGTTTCAACAAAACCTGCTCGTTATGGCTTGGATGGTGAAATCAATATGGTCGTAGGTGATGGTATTGAATACGATCCATTAACCTATAAACAGGCAATGGCTAGTCCGCAACGGAAACGATGGTTGGCCGGCATGGATTCAGAAATGGATTCCATGAAAAAGAACAAAGTCTGGGAATATGTAGACGCACCTGACGACTATCATCCGATAGGATGCAAGTGGGTTTACAAGAAGAAAAGAGGAGCTGGAGGCGAAGTCGAAACTTTTAAAGCTAGACTTGTAGCCAAGGGTTATACCCAAAGAGAAGGCGTGGACTATGAGGAAACTTTTAGTCCTGTTACCATGCTCAAATCCATTCGAATTCTTCTCTCCATAGCTGCTGCTTTCGATTATGAAATCTGGCAAATGGATGTCAAGACTGCCTTCCTTAATGGGGTACTTGAAGAAACCATCTATATGGAGCAACCAGAAGGTTATGTTCTTCACAGAGCGGGGAAAAGAAGGTTTGCAAATTAAATAGTTCTATCTATGGACTTAAGCAAGCTTCTCGCTCATGGAACAAAAGGTTTGATGAAATCATCAAGACCTACGGCTTTCTTCAGAACGAAGATGAACCTTGTGTTTACCAACTCAAGGAAGACCAAATAGTAGTATTCCTGGTCCTTTATGTTGATGACATTTTGATCATTGGAAACAATGTCAAGAAAATGACTCACATCAAGGAGTGGCTTAACACTCAATTCGATATGAAAGATTTGGGTGAAGCAGCCTATGTTCTTGGTATTCAGATTATCAGAAACCGGAAGAACAGATCTCTTGCTCTCTCTCAAACAACCTACATAGACAAAGTCTTAGAGAGATTCTCCATGAACAACACCAATGGGGCAAACATGCCTTCTAGATATGGTATTCGTCTATCTAAGGAACAGTCTCCGACTGATCCTCAAGAGATAGAGGACATGGCAAAAATTTCCTATGCCTCTGCAGTTGGAAGTCTAATGTATGCAATGTTATGCACTAGACCTGACATCTGTTATGCAGTTGGAATCGTGAGCAGGTATCAGTCTAATCCAGGACAACAACATTGGAATGCAGTTAAGTATATTCTGAAATACTTAAAAAGTACAAGGAATCTTGTGTTAGTCTACAAGGGTGGTGCTTTAAATCCCATAGGCTACACTGATTAAGATTTCCAGGCAAGTCTTGAAGGCAGAAAATCTACATCTGGGATGGTGTTTATTCTTGGGGGTGGAGCCGTGGTTTGGAGAAGTGCTAAACAAACCGCGATATCGGACTCAACTATGGAAGCTGAATACATAGCAGCAGCCGAAGCTACTAAAGAACTTGTCTGGCTAAGAAAGTTCTTCACCAGTATAGGTGTCGTTCCTGGAATGGAAAAGCCTCTGGTTTTACTTTGTGATAACAATGGAGCAATAGCAAACAGTAAAGAACCTCGAAGCCACAAGAGAAGCAAACACATTGAAAGGAAGTATCACATTATCAGAGAATACGTGGCAAGAGGGGATGTACTAGTTGAGAAAGTTGACACAGAGGACAACCTAGCTGATCCATTTACCAAAGTCCTGGCCGTGACAGCCTTTGAAAAGCACCGTCAGAATTTAGGATTAATTGATATGTACTAATTAGTTTTATATTAGTGCAAGTGGGAGTTTGTTAGTTTTTATGCCCTAAATAAAACTCTATTTCAATGTAATCTATTTTATTCAAAATCAATAAAGAAACAGAAGTATTTTTCATTCATTTGTGTATGTTTTGGTTCACTTTATCAATTGCTTGTCTATTTGATTTATAAATTCATCTTAAACCCTTTTCACATACTTAATCCTGTTTATTGTATTGTCATCACATTGGAAAGTAAACATGACTATGTGAATAAAGTTTCCTAGATTTATCAGACACAGGGTTTTACTGATATGATAATCTACAACAAGAGTTTACTTGCATTTGGAAAAATGCTATGTTCTTTCCAGAACATTGGTTAAATTAAAACTCAGGTTGGATGCATGGAGTATGCATCAGAAGGGACCGATATTGAACTTTGACTTAGATTTAATTAAACTTACCGTAAAATCTATTCAAGTCAATATCGCCAAGTTGATCCTAGATCAAATGTTCTTAATCCTGTTATGATTAGGCTCAATCTTGAAAGGCTATTCGTGTTCTTTGATTTGTTAGTTAAGCCTACTTTTAGGTCAGGGTGATACGTACATTTTGGGAACACGGTAGTGCAATTGAGTGGGAGCGCTAACATAAACATGGAATCTATAGCTTCTATCTGGCGAATAGTAAGCAAAGGATGATCTCCTTCGAGCTTGACCAAACAAACATAAATTGTGGAGTACTCATTTCACATAAGCTGAAATATCATTTATACGGGGTCAAGTGTTTTAAGGATAAAATACATAGTAGGGTGTTACGGTAATCTAATCCCTTTACAGTGTAGATCATTCATATAGAGAATCATTGATCACATTAGGATTATAACAATAGATAACTAATGATGCGTCTATATGGTGGAACATATAGAGCATTCTATATACTGAGAGTGCAATTCTAAGTTCTATGCGTGGATTAAACGAAGAATTAATAAGTTAGTGAATTTTAGTGCTAAATTCTTGATCTACTTATTGGAAGCTCGGTTATATAGACCCATGGTCCCCGCACTAGTTGAGATAATATTTTTTGTAAGACTCATGTAATTGGTTTTGATTAATCAATTATAATTCTCAAATTAGACTATGTCTATTTGTGAAATTTTCACTAAGTAAGGGCGAAATTGTAAAGAAAGAGTTATTACGGGCATATTTGTTAATTATGATACTTTGTATGGTTCAATTAATAAATATGATAAATGACAATATTATTTAATAATTATTTATAGTTATTAAATAGTTAGAATTGTCATTTAAATGGTTGAATTAGAAAATTGGCATTTTTGAGAAAATCAGATACAAAAGTGTTAAAATTGCAAAATTGCAAAAAGCAAGGCCCAAATCCAACAAGCCATGGCCGGCCACTTTTGTAGGCATTTTAAACTGATATTTTCATTATTTTAATTCCAAATAATTCAAACCTAACCCTAGTGGAATGCTATAAATAGGTAGTGAAGGCTTCAGGAAAATTACACTTCTGAATCAGAAAACCTGAGCCTTTCTCTCTCTACCTTGGCCGCCACCCTCTCTCTCTCTTCTTCCTTCATATTTCGAAATTACCTTAGTGATTAGAGTAGTGCCTTACACGCAAGCAATACCTCAATCATAGTGAGGAAGATCGTGAAGAAAGATCATCAGCAAAGGAGTTTCAGCATCAAGGATTCAGAGAAAGAGATCCAGGTTCAGATCTTGATAATACTCTGCTACAGAAAGGATACAAGGGTTAGAGATCTGAACGGAAGGAGTCATTTAATTCCGCTGCACCCAATGTAAGGTTTCTTAAACTTTATACGTGTTTATTTCATCGTTTTAGAAAGTTCATATTTAGGGTGTTGATAAACATACTTGTGAGTAGATCTAAGATCTTGGTAAAATAATTTCCAACAGTTGGACAATCTACCACGACTAAGGTACAATACTTAAATGTACTTTGATGAGTGTCAGGACACATGGTCATTGGGAGCTTAATTATCCCCATGGGGATAAGAGAATTTCCATTGAACCCCATGAGCTAGGAACCACTGGGTGATAAATCTTGGTCCATGAGGCCAATGGCAACGAAAGATTATTTGAACAGGATGTTTACTGAACTACCATTATCTACCGAAATTTGAGCTACCATCTTATTGGCAATGGGAGTTTCAATTACCAGTTGGTCATGGTACATAAAATGCATCGTTTGGGCATCTTCCTTGGTAAAAGTTATTGGTTAGTTCATGAGACGAGGCCTCTGAGCCCGTAGCTAACATACTTCCCATATCTCTTTGTCATGGTCTAGGATCCTGATGTACCGTTTTAACTCATTACATGTCAAACCTCCTATATGAGGGCCTCCGAAGATCAGAGCCACTCTCCCATTTAGTTTGGGTGGCTGTCCTAGTAGGGCCCCTTTATTTTGGGGAAGTACTCCCTTAGGGGCATATACATCTGGGGTTTGCACCACAACTCTGGATGGTACTTGAGCTCTAGTTTGTCCTTCCCTCATATATGACAAACGATTCCTTATCCATTTATACAATTGGCCTAGCCATATCATGTTCTCAATCATTTTTTAAGTTCTTACATTCATTGGTTGTATGCCCAATATCATTATGGTACTCAGATTTTTTACGGGAGTCCCTTCGTGAGCTGTCTCAGTTTAAAGGTGGTGGCCTTCGGTAATAAATATTTTGTCTTGTGGCTAAATATATGCGTTCTTGCGTATCCACAAGATCAATATATTGAGTATATTGGGGGTTATACTCAGACCTTTTATGCTTATTACTTTCACTTCGGGTGCTTCCTTTAGATGACTGTTTACTTTGAGAAGCTTCAAGAGCTGTAGCTGCATTCACAACAAGTGAATCGGATTGAAAAAGATATTGCGTGCATGCCCTGAGAGTGGGACCACTTCCTGGTAGCCCATAATTAGTTTGGGCTGGTGCCACGACAGAATTTGGTGAGTACCCAAGTGTTACTTGAAATTGCACACTAGGCATGCCACTTGTTTGGGGAGCGACAGGAAGTGTAATGCCTGGGAATTGCACTTCGGAAGCATACCTAAGGCCTCTGGTAGGATAGTAGCCCCCCGAAGGTTGTGATTTAGGCTTCTTCCATGTTGATATACTTTTGGGCTCTCTTTTAGAAATCTTGAAGGCTAGCTGCACCTTCCTATTGTAATTCATTCTAGAACGGAGTTCCCATCCAGATTCCAGCTTGTAATAGAGTTAACTGTTGTCCGTCATCTACTTTCTTGGTCTTGGAAGCCTCTTCTTTAAACCTCTTGATGAAGTTCTTCAAGGATTCCATTTGTAGTTGTTTGATGTTAGTCAAGGAACTAACTTCAAGATTTATCTTTCTGGCTACGAAAAATTTCTATATAAAATTAGTTTTCAATTTATTCCAACAATCCATCAATTCCAGTTCTAAATTTTTGAATCATTCTTCTGTAGAACCTCCCAATGTTAGTGGGAAACATAGGCACTTATCGTTATTGTTGACCCTCATGACTGTCATGACTCTGTTGAATCAAGATAGGTACTGACTTAGATTCGTGTCACCCATGTACATAGTCATTTAAGGCATCTTGAAGTTCTTTGGGAGTTTAGCCTCTAGTATGTTTCTCGCACAAGTCTCTCAGTCCTCACAATTTGATTTAGAGTTGTCTCCCTTTTGCCTCTAGGAGATCCTTGATATGTCCTTCTGGAGGATAGCAAGTTCGACCAGGTCTCTTTCATTTAGGATACCCTCGGAGGCTGGTGCGAATTTCTTTCTTTAATCAAGGCGTGCCCTTAGATCCCCGTGTTTGACATTAAGTTTGTGTCATAGATCGACATGGGGATCTTTCCTGGCAGACTTCTTTTGTTTTCCTAGCTCTTGATGCACGGATACACTCCTTCAATCTCCATGATCCTGGGGGCTAGTTGTTCTTTGGGGAAATCTACCCCCTGCAGACCCTTCCCTTTCGGGAGATCAGAATAAACTTTTTGTGGATACTGGGCCTTCTTGTTCTTTCCAGGCACAACCATAGGATTTCCCTCTTGGCATGTCTTTTTGGAGGATACCTGATAGGACTAGGTTCTTTATTCTTTTATTTTTGGCCTTCCTTAGGTTGAGAGAGCTCTTCCTCAGTCCTCTCTTGCACTAATGGCATTGCAGTTGGATCTACTTGGATGCCTGCATTTTCTATTGCCCTTTTCATGACAATCAATATCTCTTGCATTCTCTTATTTTGTTCCTTTTGCTCTGCCAACTCTACCTCATGGTCAGGAGCCTTTTACCTTAGTTCAACTAATTCTGTATAGTTGTCTTCATCGTACTCTTCATATTCTTCTTGGTCTAAGTATTCAGGATCATTGGTGTCTCATTCTCCTTTAGCATCCACCTTAGAAGTCGCCTCTTCCTCTTTTGGATCCTTTGGGTCATCTAACTGTTATGGACGTGAAGTGTTTCTTGTCTTTACCATTATACCACGAGGTTATTTACAACTTCCTCTTTTGATAAGCTTCCTATAGCTCTTAATGAAAGTATTAAAATCTTTATCGAGGTTTTTGGCAACCAATAATTAGAGTTGTATTGAGTAATTAATAAATGTTAGAAGAGACAATTTTTTACGTGATTGGGGCATTAATGAGCCTCAGTCCATGAGTCACTGTATTTATGAAAGTATTTATTACAAAGAATTTTTCGATCAATCCCCCTTCTATGTTTTATTAGAGGTATTTATAGGCTCATAATAGTGGTGATAAAAGGCCATCATTGTCGTATTTGTTTGCACCATACTTTGCACAATTTCTCAAATATGATTTTAGGGCATGATTGCCTACTTTTATGATAAATTTTGGATTGTCTAAATGTGTTTGGTGAGATTTGATTTATTCTTTATTTATGGCTTGACAACTTATTTATGCGGTTATCGATTGCTGTATGTGGTCTCATGAAATCAAAAAACGATTAGTTCAAACCCTTAAACACGTTTCTCAACAAAAGGTGTTGGATGCTATTCTTCATACCGCATTAAATGCACATATAGTATTTTAATCCTCGGGTGATGTGTTGTACTTCATCAGTCCTCTGATACCCTTCTTTGGGTCGACTTCACTCACAGAGAGAAAAAGACAAGAGATACATGTTAATTTGTCCAGCTAGACCTTTTTGGAGATGACTAATCTATCATTACTCCTTTGAAACAATAGACTCCGAGAGTAATTAAAGTGACATGCCTTGTAACGTGGATCTCATTGCCACCTGACTTGTTCTTGAACCGTCACATATTTTTGAGAAAAATTCTAGACAACAATTTCATAAACCAAAAAAACTTCATTAATTCTCCTTAAAAAATTATATCTAGACCCAAATACTAAAAACTCTCAAACTTTAATCCGTATCTTTAAAATCAAAAGAAGTTACTACAATTTCTTTTTAAAAACCAATTAATATTATATTATCATTACCTTAAAAATGTATATGTTATAACAAATATTGTCCAATTTCTTATAATTTTACGATTGAAAATAAATCAAAATTAAATAGAAATATATTATTAAATTTTAAAAATTTGTTAGTTTTAAATTTTGTATAAAATTTTAAATACCATGAAAACCTTAGACCATTTAACTATGTTATGGTAGGCAAGCCATAATATAAGCACAAAAGTCTTAAAAAGCACCAAAGCCATCAAAATAATGGTGCATCAAAATCATTAAAGGATAGAGCCTAAACTCTTTACAACATACTTATCTATTAAATTAATAAAATACATATAAAACAAAAATATGTACTTACACCTTAATAAGTACATAAATTAAAGGAATTATTATATAGAAAATATAAATTGTCATTTTATTTATAAAAATATCTCTATAAGGTACTATTTATATATTTTAGGGTAAATATCATTTTGGACCCTCTGTTTTACAAAAGTTACCAATTGGACCCTGTGTTTTGTTAAATGACAAAATGGACCCTGTATTTTCTAAAATAGTACAAATAGGACCCTGAATTGATTTTTTGTCAAAATAAAGTTTAATTATAATCCGATCTAAAAGTGCTATGACAAAATTGTTTACATTTTTTGTATCTGTTCGTATTAAGCATTGTCTTCAAGTTGGTTGTATTAGAAAAAAAGTTGTCAAAAATTAAGCTTAGGGTCCTATTTTTACTATTTTAGAAAATACAGGGTCCATTTTGTCATTTAACAAAACACAGGGTCCAATCTGTAACTTTTGCAAAACACAGGGTCCAAAATGGTATTTACCCTATATTTTATGTGATTTTAATTACTAAAATACCACTTACACTATCACTTACACAATCAAGCGATAATTGCAGAGTGGTTGCTGCGTGGTTGCGCGATGGTTACATCAGACGAAGGTTTTAATCACAATGGTTGCAAGGTGGTTGCTGAGTGGTTGGTCGAAGGTTGCATCAGGCGAAAGTTTCTAGGTGGTTGGCCAAAGGCTGCATCAGACGAAGGTTTCAATCAAACGAAATAACTGTTAGCAAAATGTTTATGCAATTGTAATGCAACTGCTGTGAAATATTAAAAATAAGAACATTTCACGTAATTGTATCTACTTGTCTCTTTATGATTTAATATGAACAAATTCACCATTAAAAATTTGGAAAACAACAAAAATACACCAGGATAAATATTTTACTATAGTATCGATGTAATTTTTTTTTTAAATTATATTTGAGTTGGATTGTTAGGGAACTCCAGTTAAACTTTTTGAGATCCGCCTTTCATGGATCGAAAAATTAAAAGTCAGGACATTATTTTTATGCAAATTAAACTAGATTTTCGGTTAAATTTTAGTTTCGTAGTAGTTTTTCTACATTTTTTTTAATGAATTTAAAACAGCCTCTGTTTTAATTGATTTTGGTTGTCTTCTCAAGTGAAGTCGCCGGAATTAATGGTGGTTCTCTATTCTGGTTGAATTTTCGTTTCGCTTGCGTTAGGTTGCTACGTGGTTGCGCGATGGTTGCACAATAGTTGCCCAAGAAGCATGGATCCTAAGTTGAAGGTGTGTATAAGTGGTATTTGTGTAATTTTTTTTATTTGGACTGTATATTTGTTTATGTGTCCAGCTGGAAGTATTTTTGTAATATTGTTATTATTTTTTTTTTTGGTTAAAACTGAAAAAAAATCCTAAATTAAAAAATTCTAATTAATAACCATAATTTCACCTTTCAAAAAAAAAAAAAAACCATAATTTCATACAATTAAAATTAAAATTAAAAAATTAACAAAAATTAAAATTAAAAATGCTATGAAAAAAATAATATTTTTAAAGGATAATCAAACTAAATATTAATAAGAGATTTAAAAATATATAAAACTAAATCAAAAT
This sequence comes from Cannabis sativa, assembly GCF_029168945.1. Classification (NCBI taxonomy): domain Eukaryota; kingdom Viridiplantae; phylum Streptophyta; class Magnoliopsida; order Rosales; family Cannabaceae; genus Cannabis; species Cannabis sativa. Next base: position 5,814,179 of record NC_083607.1, on the reverse strand, counting down.
TTTTTATTTTTTTTAAATTAATTACACAATTGTCTAAACATTAATACCACTATATTTTTTTTAAGGATAATACACCTATATATACATACACCTAAGGTGGTAATGGTATAATATAGATATACATAGGGGTGGGCATCCGATCCAATCTAACATTTTTTTCCTCATCCGATCCAATCCAATTAGTAATTGGATTTGGAAAATCATCATCCGATCCAATCCAATTAGACCTCAAAATCTAATCCAATCCAATCCAATTACTAATTGGATTGGATCGGTTTTTTAATTGGATATCCAATTACAAACCTAAATTTCAATACTAGCTTAAAAATATAAAGAAAAATACGTAAAAAACTAAGTATCACTTTTTATTTAAGTTTAATACTTCATAAATATACTATTCTTACAAGTATATTGTAGCTAAAAGTTTTAAATAATTAAAACAATAACATTTCTAAGTAATAAAATAGAACAAAACATCATGAAAATAAATATACTAAACAATCAAGTGTTACAAATTCAACATACAAAAAAATCTAATAAAAATATAATATATATTTATTATATTTTTCAATATTTTTTATTATATAAATAATTTTTAATATATATAAATGTAATTGGATTGGATCGGTTTTTAATTGGATTTTGAGATTGACATCCAATAACCGATCCAATCCAATTAGAATCCAACTTTTAACATCCAATCCAATCTAATTGTAATTGGATATCTAACTTTTTGTAATTGGATTGGATTGGATCGGTTCGGTTCAATTGGATTGGATTGGATGATGCCCACACCTAGATATACATACTTACTTACAGTTACACCTGTAAACACACTCGTCTTCAAGCAAAAAAAGATAAAATAAAAGAACTCCGTCAAATTGTTCTCAATTCCGTTTACTCCGTTAACTGTATGGTTTTTACTTTTATTATCTTATCTCTCTACTTACTGATAGTTTCTTTCATGTGATATTATTCTGTGTTTGTTGTCAGTTCAGTAGAAACGAAACGTCGTCGTTTCTTCACATCATTATAATAATAAATTAATATATTTTGTCTTCTCTCTTAAATAAACTCTTATGATAGTGATAGAATAAAATATCTTAAAAAAGCAATCTTTCCTTTTCTAGAAAAGATAACAAGATTTCTGTATATCGCCGGAATCGAAGAATAGGAACTATCATCGGCGGCGGAGGCGACGATGGGCGCGTCAAACTCCACGGAGAGCGTCTCGATCCAGCAACGGGAGGCAGAGTCCATTGCTGCCTCTTCTGGTGCTCTCCCTTCTCTTCACACCACTTTCTCCACCCTCGCCGATCCCAATTCTCATGCAATTCCCCTCCAGTCTCTTGAGGTAATTCAAAACCCTAACTTCCTGATTTATGATTAATCGAGCTAAGTTCTTAGATTCTGCTACCGAATTGGAGTTATATGAATTTGAACATAAATATTTTAGTTTCAACTTGCTGAGTAGTATTGCTCCATAACAATGTTTTAAAGATTCGTTTGGGGATGCTGGATCATAATAAATGATGATAATAATAATAAATTGTTTTTATTTTCTAATTATGAATGAAATTGTTTTTGTCTTGAGGTCCAATGAGCCAAGAACTTATTATGTTCATGAAGTATTTGATGAAATTGTCTGTTGTGATATATGTAAGTTGCTGATGATGAGAAAATTAAAAGTTCTGGCCATTGCTTTCAATTAATTTACCGTTTAGATTTTGTTTGTTGATAAAATATGATATTTACTTTAAGTTGATTTAAATTATTACATCTATATTAGCACAATGCTCTTACCAAACAAAGGATAGGACTGAAAATAATGCAGTACTTAATTCTGTTTACAACCTTAATCATAAAACAACAAATGTAGTCTAAAGTATTTTTGGTTATATTTTCAGAAAAGCTTCAGTTTGACTTACAAAGATCCCATCTCTGAAGGACCGTCAATACCTGATGCTTTTCCGGATTTGTTGGATCATTTCGGGTCAGCAATGGTAGACCTGTTTTTTATGCCTGAAATAGAAGGAGTGAGCTGGGTAGAGTTTGTTAAAGGTTATAACAAGTGCTCTGCTAGAATGTCTTCCTCAATGTCACTCAATAACTTGTTGAGAGTATTTTCTGCAACTGCAAAGAAAGCTGGTCTTCCTTTGAACTTGGAGTTCGAATCTGATGATGCGGATTGTAAGATCAGTGGTTTTCTTCTGCCCACTGATGTCTTTTTGTTTTTTTGGTTATGTTGGACCATGTTATGGGATTCTCATAATTTGAGATCTTCAAAAGCAAAAGCAATTCTATGCCTTCCTGATATCAATCATCTGGTGAAATCAGTTCTAACATCTTCTTCTGAAGTTAGTAGCAGTTTTAACATATGGGATTGCGACCTTTTGGGCCTGGAAGTTCAACTTCCTGTTGGAAATTTTATTAGTTGGATCTTGTCAACTTTATCAAGCCTCCCTGATTGCTTTTCACAATTTGTCCATGCAAGAATTCTGAGCTCCGTCACTCAAGAGGTATAGCATTTTTTGTATTCAATTGAAGCTGCATGCAGGATCTTGTACATACTGATTTATAATATTTTGTTTTTTGTTTTGTCTACTTTTGTTGTCTCGTATTCTGATGATGCTTTTCCCTGAAATTTTATGTTGGCCACCATAGATAGGTTTCTAATTGCTTAATCTTTGTAATTGCAGCAGGATAATTCAGAATCCTCACAATCATCAGAATTAGGAGAGACATCCACATCCAATGTATGTGTTTCTCATCTTTTAGCACGTGGAATAGCATGGGCAATATCCCTTACCATGAGAAACACAATAAGTGAAGAATTATCTAGAATATGTTTTTTAAGCAACATGGAGGCAGAGGGAGCAGATGAAAACCTTCTTTATAGGTTTGTCATTTTTGCTTCAGAAGTTTTTTTTCTTGTTTGGGCTATATTGGGCAGTGGGCACTTGCAATGTTTTCCAACATTGGTGATGCCATGTTTTAAAATGTTGCTGATTCTGTTGTTCCTGTTTTTAACTTATAATTTACTTGGTAGGTCATCTCTTCATGGAAGAGGGCTGAATCGACTCTGGTCTAATGTTGAAGGTTATCAAGGTCCTTTGATTATGTTGATATCTTCTCATTTGGGAGGTGCCTCTGAGGGTAATGATACCGAGAAAAAATGCATTATAGGTGTACTTACACATCAGGGATTTGAAAATAAGGATACGTTTTATGGAAGTTCAGGAAGCATATATGCTATACAACCGATCTTCCACGCCTACTCATCTACTGGTATGTTATCAGATGACAAGAGTTGTTGTTTTTGCCAAGTCAAAATGTTATGAACTAAATAAAATGTATATATAACAGGTAAGGAGAAGAACTTTGTCTATAGCCACTTACATGCTACTGGATATGAACCACATCCAAAGCCTGTAGGTATTGGATTTGGAGGAACAGCTGGAAATGAGAGAATTTTCATCGATGAAGATTTTGCTCAAATCACTGTTCGCCATCATGCAGTTGACAAGACTTACCAACATGGCTCCCTCTTCCCAGAACAGGTATATAATAACATTCCTAATGCTGAGTTGATTTTGAATGTTGTTAACAAGATCAGATTAATGTTTTTAACATAATTGCAACAATTTCAGGGTTTCCTACCGTTCGAAGCTCCGATTTCCGAAGTGGAAGTTTGGGGACTTGGTGGAGGCAGAATTAAGGAAAGACAAGATAAGTTGAAAAAGAGAGAGGAGCTTTTCACTGAGCAAAGACGAAAGGTAGCTTAGCTTGCATTGTTAAAGTGAAATCTTTATTATTTGATGATATTGTTAATAATTGTCTCTTTCTTGTGTAGATTGACTTGAAAACATTTACAAATTGGGAGGACTCACCTGAGAAAATGATGATGGACATGATGTCTAATCCTAATGCAGTTCGTCGAGAAGAACGGTGAGTTTGAGGCTAAAGAATTTACTTGAAGAGTGATATATGTACACTTTTTCTTAAGCAAAGAGTGACATGTTATGTTATTTACAGATGAATAAGTCCTTTTTTGTCCATTGCCAAGCTTTTTACACAAATTTGGTAATTGGATTGGCTTTCAGTCTCATGTTTATGTATAATGTATGTACATGACGTATACAATTGACTTATGTCAGAATTTAATATTGTAAAATAAAGTAATAAAAAGGTTTAATCTTTTTTTTTTTTTTTTGCTGAGAAATAAAAAAGTTTAATCTTGTATAGTGATATAAGATTATTTGAGAAAAAGGAGAGATTATTTCAATATTTTGCTTATTATCCAGCATTTTTTAAAAGAAAAAGAATTATTATTATTGATATAGAGTAATTTACGCTAGTGAGTTTTTGTATAATTTTCATATGAAGCAACAATCTTCTATTTTACATTACTATTCTCATACCAAATGCAAAAATATGAACATAAAATTTGACAATAAATACTTCACATTCGTAGAAAAATGTCTAAAGAATTAAATGAATTCAAGCAACACTTACATTTAAATAAATTAATTAAGAAAAAGATAATTGTAAAATATTATTACAATTGTACAAAATTTGTCATTGTCAAAAGAGTAAGTATACAAAAGAGTTGGAAGAAAGTAAGGAGCCATGCCTAATCAAAGGGAATAACTTACACTTAGTGAAGAATATGACAAAAAAAAAAGGTAATTTAGGTTGTAAATATTTAAGTTTTAACTCTCGATTAATACTTAAATTTAATTTTTAATAGTAATAATACTTAAATTATATTTTTAAAATTTTTGTAGGTACTTAATTATTGAGTGTCAAGTCATTATTCACGTGTCATTTTTTTTCTTAAAGAAAGCATGTATTCAATTAAATAAAATCAGTTGTTACAGGAGTACTAATAAATCTAGGACAAGCATCTGTCCACAATTGAACCCCTACCGAACTAGTAACAGATTTTGCTAGTGCGTGGGCCACACCATTCGCAACACGCAAAATGGCACAACAAAAACTACCACCAACAACAGCTAAAAGAGAATGAATCTCCTCAACAATAGGTTTAAACATAATAATAGACGAAGGGCAATTTATCCAAGAACTAACAACCGAGGAATCCGTCTCAACCCGCACCAAGTTATACCCCAATCTGGCCGCCCATAACAGACCCGTACGCACCGCAAGGAGCTCCGCTACTACCACCTGATAATCCCCGACCCCTCCCTCGGCCCATGCCGCCCACACCACACCCTTACCCCCACGAATCACCCCACCAAACCTAGCAAACCCTCTTCCCGACGTGACCGCAGCATCAACCGATAACACGAACTCACCCATCTCCGGCGGACACCACCGAGTCGGGCATACCAAACCGCCCCCTCGCTCGGCCCGTCCCAACACCCCCCAGCAACCCCATCACCCACCCCGGAAACATCACCGCGAGGGCCACCTAACCCGACCAATAGAACGCCATGATGCCCCTTGGAACTCCTCCAACGCATCCTTTGCTAACTCCACTATCAGTTCTTGTCTTGATTGTTTCTTCCTAAACAAAACGGAGTTTCTATCATACCACACCCACCACCAAACCATGGCCAACAACTCAAATTTACTCTGCTCAATCATCGAAAATAAGCAAACCAGCAGCTCTGCCAACGGGCCATTCCTACACCGATTGAACTGACTCCAAACCCGAAGCTCTGACCAGATGGGAAGTAAGGAAGAGCAAAACACTAACGCATGTTTCGGAGTCTCCATGGCCTCACCACATCTGTGGCAAATTGGTTGAACTGGAATATTACGCTTGATAAGTTGGGAATTGGCCGGGAGAGCTCGATGATACATTCGCCAGAGAAAGATTTTGACCTTCTGTGGTATCTTTAACTTCCACAGGTCGTTCCACCAAGAAGCTTGATTCACCGAAGACCCACCATTTCTTTCAGTCGCCAGATCAAGCGCAACGACATACCCACTCTTCACCGTATAGCACCCGTTGGAAGTGTAATGCCAACACCACTGATCCTCACATCCCCCATTGCGCAACGGGATGCTGAGGATGGCATCGATATCCAACCGTAAGAAATAATGGGATAAGGCATTAAGATCCCAAGCCCCAGACCCATCAATCAACTCTTGAACCATCACACTACCACTTGGTGCAGCTGTAATTGGTCGAAACGTTCTAGGCTGGGGTATCCAAGGATCACGAAACGCCTGAATACTCCGCCCATCCCCCACAACCTTCCTCATCCCCGTTTTTAACAGCTCGAGACCCCAAATGAGACTAGACCACAGATGAGACGATCCATGATAATCCTTAGCCTCCAAGATTGAAGTCTGCGGAAAATACTTATGCTTCAAGCACGTGTTATTTTTTTTGTTGGTATATTAGAATTAATTTTTAAATAAAAATTAAAAAAATAATAAATTACTATAAAAAATAATATAAAAAACTACTTAAATGATCATGAGAGTCTAATTCAAAAGACTTTGAGTTCAGGAAAAAGTCAAAAGCCAGTCAACTATAAGTAGATGAAGGTGGGAAACAGAGGAAATGACACGTGTCATAAGGTGGGGTGGGACACAAATACCTAAGTTGTCTTCGCCTATATGGGATAACTTGGCGGCAATAATCATCATAATTTCCTTTTTGCCCCACTCCACTAATTATAAATTATAATTATATATTTTTTTGTTTTTATTTTATTCTCCTCCTCAAAATAATATTATTAATTAGTTAATTAATTTATAATTTTGAAAACCTCGGACACCGGCTAATACCGGTAAAACCACGTTGGTACACACCGACTCGTGTTGCTCATAACCGATTCTTAGTGTTACCGGCTAAGCCGGTTAACCCCAATTTCTCTCTCTTCTTTCTTCTTTCGGTCGTGTAACTCTCTTTCTTTTTGTTTGGTTCTTCGATCGCCTTTGATTCTCTTTGCTTTCTCTTTCGCTTCACAGGTAAACCCCTTCTTTTCTTCTTCTCCTTATCGTTCTACCTTTGTTTGGTTACCTAGAAAATCTCACGAACACAGATAAATTAAAGGTTTAAACAATGGCGTACTTTTTATCTATTATTATTTGTGTGGCTATCTTGGTTCTATGAAACTCGAGTCAATATCATTGTTTTTCTTCGTCTTCTTCTTCTTCTGTGGTACGTGTTTAGGTTTTATTTATTCAAACTCCGTAGTTTTTGTGGTTGTTTAAATTTTTAGTATTTATTTTATGTTTTTGGAATAATAATTAATTATGTTTAAAATTCACGGTAATTTAATTATTTATTGAAAATAATAGACGAATACAGACTTGGAAATTGATACTATTTTAATTCAATATAGCTATGGGTCATAGAGTTTAGATTCTTGCTCCTCTGCATTTGTTTATGGTGCCGTTATTGATTTATTTATTTATTCATTTTTTTAGTGTTATCATCACTAAACATCTTGTATATAATTTAATTTTTCTATAAATATACATATGTGTGTTTAAAATCTGCATAGGAATTATTGTCAACTCATCCTGATGATGTTGTAAGAGGTCAAAAGTGCCTATGGTTGTTCCTTCCTGTTTTTGAGTTGACTTATTTGGTTTGTTGACCTAATGTCATGAACTTTTTGGTCCTTGTTTCGTAATATGTAAAGGGAAAACTGACTATAGAATGAACTTATTATGTATATTTTGCATGTACTGTACAAATATTATAGCTGAGATTTGAATGATAAATTACAGTTTCTTTTTAAACAGGTCCAAAAAAAAATTATAATGAAGGTTGTCAAGGGTAAGGGGGCACCAAAAAGTTCAAGGGATGCTTTGAAACCTGTGGATGACAGGTTAGTTCAATTGTTTCATTTATTTATTTTTTCTTTGCTTGTTTTAATTTGGTTAGTTTAGATTATTTTACTTATTACGCAACCATGTAAAAGAGACTAAGAGTATATCTTTTGTAGCTCTGTATTTATGGATATGTTCATGGCTACTGTTGAGAGGGCTGGCTTAATTATATCTGATGTTGTAGAAAACCCTGGAATATTGTTGTGACCGATCAAATATATCTTTTTTCTTTTTCAGAGTAGTTGGGAAGAGAAAGGCTACTGCTGTCCAAGCTGACAAGAGCAGCAAACGAAAGGCAAAGATGGAAAAGAAAGCCAAGAAGGACCCCAACAAACCCAAGAGGCCACCTAGTGCCTTCTTTGTTTTCCTGTTTGACCATCTATCTCTCTCAAATATGTTTCTTTGAAAAGTATTGAATTTTGCTTATTTTATATTGATTTATTTGACCATGAAACTTATTGTCGTGATATAGTGAGGAATTCAGGAAAGAGTTCAAGAGAGATAACCCAAATGTGAAGGCTGTATCAGCTGTAAGTATATGGCTGTTACTTGTTCTTCTGAAAGAAAAATATTTTGATTTATGGAAAATTGATACTTATCCCTGTACAATTTGTCCTGAAGGTTGGAAAAGCTGGAGGAGAGAGATGGAAATCATTGACTCCGGCTGTAAGTGTTCTGAGTTTTGTTGTTTCCCACTTTCAATTTAAGCACTTTAAGCTTTTGTAATAGTAATACAAATGCTTGAACAGCTGCAGTTGCTTACTTTCTTATTATTGATCCTTTTTGTGATTGTTCTTTACAGGATAAAGCTCCTTATGAAGCTAAGGCTGCCAAAAGGAAGGTCGATTATGAAAAGCAAATGAAGACCTACAATAAGAAACAGGTTCGTCTGTTCATTCTAATTACTGGTTTTTATTTAAGGTTCAACTTTCATTTTTGGAATTATTATTAATCTTGACTCTGCTTGTTTGATAACAGGAGGGTATGGCAGACGATGGCGATGAGGAGTCAGATAGGTCAAAGTCTGAAGTCCATGATGAAGATGAGGCAAGTGGAGAGGTGATACTAATTATATATGCTGCAATTTATGCATTTATGACTTAACATGAATTGGCTTTAAGCATATAGTTGATTTTTGAGTTTACTCCATGGTTAACCAGGAAGCACCTCCAGAGGAGGAAGAAGATGAAGATGAAGACGAGGAGGAGGAGGACGACGATGAATGAAATCATACACGTTCTGAGCATGGATGGTTAATATTCCAAGAACAAGATGCTATCTTTTATATGTCCATATATTTTGGTTCTTAGCTTGCCTTATGGTAACCTTTTGAAGCAAAGAACATGTGGTTGGTTTTACTGCCTTGATTATCCTTACTTTAGTGTGTGTATAAACAAAGGCAGCTTTCTTTGCTAGTTTATATATTTACATGGTAAATTAGCTAATCTAAAAAGTAAAGAAATATCTCTGCATATGTATGCTCAAAGATTTCATTACATTTTTTTTTACCTAATAATTACTATGTTTATAGGCACTTGATTCTTTACTTTTTTTTTCACCGTAATGATTCTTACTCATACCTAGGCTATCTCTAATGTGTGGGACCTGTGGGTGTGCAACTTCTTATTACACCTATTTTTTCCAATAGACAAATATTAAATGGCTGTAAACATAATCTAATTAATGTAATTATTAACATCTTCGATTGAATTTTGGGAAAAAGCTTGGAAAGGAAAACAAACGTTGTGTAAATTTTTTTGAACTGTTGAAATATTTTTTAAGCAGAATTGAATGATTAATTGCAAATGATATTAGAGAGAATATAATGCTTCTGACGAGCACCACAAAACCCTTACTAGTTACTACAGTAACTCTTATACTGTTTTCTTTTCATTACTTATTCCAATGTCTAAAAAGGTAATTTTATTCTTTTTAGCTGGTTTTAAACTCTTCAGAATCAATACCACCTTGAAAAGTCATTTATTATTATGCTGTTTAAGTTGGTCTTATCTAAAAAACAAAATAAAAAATAAAGTTAAAAGTCTTATCTGGACAAGACTAAACAGAACTATCTCATGGGAAATCAATCTAGAAAAGCAGCCGAAATGTCACAATATCATCTCTCATTTTTCTATTAACAAAAAAATTAATCAAACAATTGAGCTAAAAAAGTAAAATATTCCAATGACAGAATGAGAAAGAGCCCGTAAAATAAAAAAGAACACATATTTACACCTTTCAAAATGTACCCTTTTGAAAGTTTCAAGAATTATATACAATCAACCAACCAACCAGATATTATCTACTTACAAATTATATCCCAACACAAATCTTGGTAGTAGAATATGATGCTGTGAAGAAAGGCTTCTACTTCTCATCGTTGTGGATCACAGGACACAAAAGCTGGATCAGGAACAATAAGAGGTAGCTTATCAATGTACTTGAGGAGCCTCATGAGATTTTCTCTAGAGATTGAAGACAAGTCAATAATATCAGTGGAACTTGTGTAGATCCAAAGGTCACATGAATTGACCCTTTTGAGGCTGTCCCGGCAGAAGGGACACGATTCTGAGCGTGTTCGCCTACACATGAAACTTACACTATTTAATCTTCTTTTACACTTAACATAAGTGTAGTCTTCTATAAAAGTATACATTAAACTAAAACTAAAGAAAAAAAGTACAGCATTCTATGTTGTATATCTTAATGCATTAATCAACCAAAACAAGCATATGGGACAACAAATATGGGAAAGTTTTGACCATATGTTTGTTTCATTTATTTTGTCCACATGCTTGGTTGGTCAATGGTCACTCACTGTATATAGAGAAAAGTATATAAAGGTGAGATGTTGTTTAGTGTTTTTTACATACCAATCTCGGTAGCATTTCATACACATTGAATGGCTGCATTTGGGCAAAACGACCTTGCTGCTCATCTCCATGCAAATACCACATTCTTCTTCTCTTTCGGCCTCGATTTCGGACACCTTTCCTTTGTGGAATTCATCTTTTTTCTTGTACTTAGAGGCACACATTTCCTTCTGTTTTCTTTCTTCTACTTCTGTTATTCCCTTTTCAAGTTGCATTAAAGAAGGAAATATGACACCTGTTCTTGAGGACAGAAGAAAGTGTTGCTAATAAAATTAAACATACTATATTTGTGTATAAAAGTAATAAGTAATTATGTCTAAATACTGATTCTTCATCTATACTTAACTGTAAAACTCTTTTAGAGTTGCTTTCCTTTCTTGAATAGACATTGTAGTCTTTCCATTCTCATATGCCTGTAATAAATTAATGCACTAATCAATTATTATGGAATGTTAAATGTTAATAATAAATAAGTCCCACTACAGAAGTAACCAAAATAAACTCAAATAAGCTTTATTTTTGACCTTGTATATAAGAATCCTAAGCAAACCCAAGGCACCAGCAAGGTGACAATCAGTCCATTGAACAAGAAATAGACAAAATTGAGCTGCAGGGCTGTATGACAGTCTCATTTGAAGGCAGGCACCATCATATTCTCTAGGGTAATCAGAGGCCCTGTAAAGAAAAATAAACATAAGAAAGTGTGTGTAGGAAATACATAACAGAATACTCTACAATGCAACATCGAACACTATATTGAATTTGATCAAAAGTGAACATGTTCTGTTTTCCTGGTTTTGATTTTGAAAGTGAACATGTTCAATGTATAAATTGTTTGAAATCAATGAAAGTTAATTAAAGAAATAATTAGATAGAATAAAACCCCCCCAAAAAATAATCTAATATAAGTACAAGTGCATATATAGTAATAAAAAAACATATTTTCAAGTACTGACTGTATGAGTATGAATTAAATAGAAATAGGGTTAAAAAAAAAAAAGCCAAATACCCCATCAAACTCAATTATAAGATACTTCTTTTTCTAAGAGAGAGAGAGAGAGGGAGATCCATTATAAGATACTCAACATGTAACAGAAGAGTTGTAGAAACCAAAGAATTTGACTAAAAAGATTCTAATTTTGCATGAGAATCCAAAATTGGAAAGAATAATAGCAAAAAAGTATTATATATATATATCAAACACACACACATAAATATATACAAATATACATAAATACAGAGAAAAGGAGAGAGAGAAAGATCTTTACAGGGTATTGGCAAACTGAATATCAGCTTCGAGGGCTTTAAGGGAATCCTTGAAAGACTTGCGCATTTTTTTTTGGTTTAATTATTGATGATTGAGCCAAGAAAAGCTTCCATTAAAGGATCTTTAACAGAGTCCACCATCCATTTTTGAGCTCTGATCAATCCATTTGAAGATTTTCCCAAACAAAAATTGTTGAGTCACCCAATTTTCCCAGAGATTTTCTGGGTTTAGAAAAAGAGAGAGAAAGAGGTGGTGGGGCTTACTTGGTTTTCGCTTGGAGCTCACGTAAATCAAATCTTACCATATCAGCTTATATCAGCATTTAATTTCATGATGAAAATTGAAAAACAACATCATTAATTAATTTATTAATTCGTTAATAATTTAATTTATTTACGTATTTACTAAATTGCCCATTAAAAGAGTCATCTCAAAATTTGCGTTATGTCGGTATTATTTATTATCATATTATGGGCTACTCAAATATTAATAAATATAAATGAAAAAATATATTAATTAATTATAATTTGCGATAACGACATTATTATGTTTAAATCAAATACGTTTTTTTTATATATATATATATATATTCAATAGTTTATAATGTTTTTTTTTTTTTTATATCAACATAAATATATCATTTCAAAAAAGAAAATATCTACATAAATATATATTTTTTAATGGAAATATCTACGTAAATATTAATAGATCAAACTATATAATATAAGAAAAATCTAATATCATGTTTTTCTTTGAGAAATATAAACGTATTTAAATTATTGAAGGAAAAAAATTAATTGAATTTAAGTCCAGATAAAAGTAAATTTATCCACTTGTGTATGGGGTAATTAAATTTAATTGGAAATTAATGACAAGTGGAGGAAGGTAGGTGTTACGACGTCGTTTAGGAGTTTACAGTTAAAGGAGCAACGAGTAATAAGGAGTAAGAAGAGGGATTTTAGTGACACGTGTGAAGCATGCAGTTACAGTAGAGGGGCTCGTAAATCGTGATTTAATAATAATAGAACCGCTTGGACTAAGTGTGACGTGTATTTATCCAAAAAAAAAAAAAAGTGGGACGTGTCTTAGCGAGGTAGCGTTGCTTTCCTACGCTTCACTTCCACTTATTCCCAGTTTTACGGGTCCCACCAACCCACCTCCCATAAATTATATTTATTTTTTATTTGCATTCCAAATTTATAAACACACCTTTTAATAATTTTTGTTTTTTTATAACTACAATGTAGAATGTACCCGAGCCTCAGAGAACTAAAAGTATACTTGTATTTTCTTTTTAATTATTTTATACATTATATTTTTTTTTTCAAATTTATTGCGTGATTATGTGTATTGTTTTATGAATTTTAGTTGTGGTTTAAATTTTTCGGTTAGTTTTTTGTGTAGAATTTTATAAAAAAGTATTTTAAAGTGTAAAAATAAAAAATTTCTTTTTTTCTTAATTTTTATAAGTTTTTTTTTTTAATTTTTAGAATTAAAAAATCTATTTAAACAAAAAAATAAAAAGTTAATTTTCAATTTAAAATTTCTTTTAAAAGAAATTAGAATTTGTAGTTTTTCTAAAAATAATTTATATCATTCTTAATTTATTTACAATTTTTGTAATGATATCTAAATATTTTAAAAAGTAGTTTTCATTAATAGTTATTCAAATTATAAGCTATAAATAAAAGTAGAAATTTATATTTATTTTATACTTTCAGCTATAAGCGAAAGCAAAATTTAGACAAACATAATCGTGTATAAAGTGGTTACTTTTATAAAAGTGAACTTCAATGATATTGTATAAAGTGATTCAAATTTAGTATATATTAAAAGTCGGGTCATTCCTTTCAATGGTGACAAATTTACATGGACAAACAAGAATTATAATGGGAATTTTGTTCGGGAAAGACTTGATCGAGGCTTCTATAATGATATTTGGGCTGACTTCTTCATTGAAGCTAGTGTCACACACCTTGACTTATCATTCCGACCATAGAGCGATTGAATACATATTGTTTCTCATCCGGATCAGCCTGCTGCAATTAACACCAGACGCGCCAGATTTTGTTTTGAGCAATTCTGGCTCAAGGATCCTAAGTGTCGTGATATTATTCAACAAGATTGGGCTGACTCTTCTTTGGTACAACAACCTGACTTACTGCTGCATAATGTTGCAGCTTGTGCTTCCTCATTACAAAGATGACACTCTTCTAAATATGGCAGTATGAAACGTGATATAGCTGAAGCACACAAGGTTTCTGCAACCTTGCATAACAGTAGGGATATCTCTTCTGAACATATTAAAGGATGGTGAATGCGGATAAGATTCTAGATGAACTATTAGAAAAAGAAGAGCTTTATTGGCATCAACGTGCTCGTGTGGATTGGCTTCAAAGTGGTGATTCAAACACTAAAATTTTCCATTCTATAGCTAAATCTATAAATGCATCAAACAAGATTAAAAAGTTACATACCATTGGAGGAGGAGTGGTGCATACTGAAGTGGAAATGGTTGTTGAAATAAATCATTATTTTTCTGGATTATTTGCTTCGAATTGTATTGATGATAATGCTTTGCAAGCTGTTCTTGCCACTATAGATACTACCATTACACCAGAAATTAATCAATTTCTGCTACAGCCTTTTACTGCATCTGAAATGGATTCGGCTCTCAATTACATGGCTCCTGATAAGTCTCCGGGTGTTGATGGTATGTCTGCCATGTTTATCACTAGAATATAGTTGGGCCCTTGGTTACTCAAAGCATACTTCGAATATTGAATGAGGGTGAGGACATGGACGCTATCAACTCTGCTCTTATTACATTGATTCCAAAGATTGACCAACCTAAATTTGTGAGTGATTATCGACCCATCAGCTTGTGTACTGTGCTTTATAAGTTGGTTTCCAAAGCAATTGCTGCTAGATTTAAGGAGGCTCTCCCTCATGTTATTTCTCAAAATCAAAGTGCTTTTCTTCCGAATCGACTCATCACAGATAATGTCCTCCTTGCTTTTGAACTGGTTCACTGTCTAAAAAACAAGAAACGCGGTAGAAAGGGTTATGCGGCTTTAAAATTGGACATGAGTAAAGCTTTTGATAGAGTGGAATGACACTTTCTGCATGCGGTAATGTTAAAAATGGGCTTCGACATAAGTTGGGTTAATCTGGTTATGAAGTGTGTTTCATCAGCTAAGCTTTCTTTTAATCTGAATGGCACTATCAAAGGTTCGGTGGTTCCTAAAAGAGGTCTTCGTCAGGGAGACCCAATATCACCATACTTGTTCCTCATCTGTTCTGAAGGTCTTTCAGCTTTATTAAAACATGAAGAAAAAGGGGGCGTCTAAAAGGCTTATCAATTGCTCGAGGGGCACCAGCGGTATCTCATCTTCTGTTTGTTGATGATAGCTTACTTTTCTATCAAGCTTTCGAAGATATATGCCAAGCTATTAACAGAGCCCTGGATCTTTACCATAGGGCGTCAGGAAAGCTTCTCAACACTGATAAAACTGTCATGTCTTTCTCGCCAAATGTTAATTCCACCATTAAAGATCGGTTCACTACTATCCTAAGAATGAAAAGTATCTTGGCCTTCCCTCATATGCTGGGAAAGATAAGAAGGAGCTATTTAGTGGAATCAAGGATCGTATTTGGAAGCTTATGAATTAATGGCATGCGAAACTTTTTTCAATAGGTGGTAGGGAAGTACTCCTCAAAGCAGTGGTTCAATCAATTCCAACATATGCCATGAGCTGTTTTAGCCTTCCAAAGAAATTTTGTCACCAATTGGAATCAATGATGGCTAACTTCTGGTGGGGTTCAAATACGAACAATTCAAAGATTCATTGGAAGAAATGGAAATTAATGTGTTCTTCAAAAGCAGATGGCGGTATGGGATTTCTCTCTTTCATCCATTTTAATCAGGCCCTTTTAGCGAAGCAAGCATGGAGGATATTGGATAATCCGTCATCTCTCTTGGCAAGAGTTCTCAAAGCCCGTTGCTTCAAGAATGGTGACTTCATTTCTTCTCAAAAAGGTATTTTACCTTCACTCACTTGGTAGAGTATCTGTGATGGTAAAGAGTTGTTGATAAAAGGTTTGCGATGGAAAATTGGTTTGGGGAATAACGTAAGATGTGCATCAGACCCTTGGCTACCTGGAAACACTAATTTTAAACCATATTCATATAGTGGTGATCCTCTCTTTACGGTAGCTCACTACATTTCAGCCGAGAGACAATGGGATACAAGGATTTTGGAACATCACTTTAGAGCTATTAACATTGATTGTATCCTTTCAATCCCCCTAAGTCCTTATCCAAGAGAGGATACTCTTATCTGGCACCATTTCGACACAGGTTTATATACTGTTAAATCTGGATACCAATTAGCTGAAAATTTAGATGTTGTGAATGAACAAGCTACATCATCATCCAACCGTGCTTGGTGGAATAGGCTTTGGTCTTTGAAGTTGCCAAAGAAATGTCAAATCTTTGCTTGGCGCTTTATAAATGATGCTCTCCCTACTGCTGTAAACCTTGCTCATCGTAAAATATCATCTTCTACTGCCAGTGCTCTTTGTAAATGTGCATGGGAATCAGTTGGACATGCTATTTTTCAGTGCAATCGTGCTAATGCAGTATGGAGGAAATTTAACTTCCAGGTTTCAATATTGAACATAGGAAACATTAAGGGTTATGATATCTTCTCTCATATTACGGCTGCCCACAGTGATGCTGACTTAGATATGATCATTTGTCTAATGTGGTGTATTTGGTCTGAAAAAAATAAAGAAATACATGGTACAAAGCCCAAACCAGCAGAAATTATCTGCTCTTTCTCAGCTTCTTATCTTGATCAGTACTGCAAGGCTACAACTAAAACATCGGTGGAGTCGGGTTCTGGCAGTCCTAATGTTCAAACGACTATATTCAAGCCTAATACACTGCTCCTAGATGGAAGCCGCCTTCTGCTGGTTTGTTCAAGCTTAATATTGATGATACTAAGTGTTGGGTTTTATGCCCTAAATAAAACTCATTTCAATATAATCAGATTTACTTATTAATATAGATCAGAAATAACATTTAATGTTGCATGGTTCACATGATTTATTCCATGATTATATGTACATAATGTATGAATTCATCTGAAACCCTTTTCACATACTTGATCCTGTTTATTGTGCCGTCAACACATTGGAAAGTAAACATGACTATGTGAATAAAGTTTCTTAGATTTATCAGACATAGGGTTTTACTGATATGATAATCTACAACAAGAGTTTACTTGCATTTGGAGAAATGCTATGTTCTTTCCAGAGCATTGGTTAAAGTAAAGCTCAGGTTGGATGCATGGAGTATGCATCGGAAGGGACCGATATTGAACTTTGACTTAGATTTATTAAACTTACCGTAATATCTATTCAAGTCAATATCGCCTAGTTGATCCTAGATCAAATGATCTTAATCCTGATATGATTAGGCTCAATCTCGAGAGGCTATTCGTGTTCTTTGATTTGTTAGTTAAGCCTACTTTTAGGTCAGGGTGATACGTACATTTTGGGAACACGGTAGTGCAATTGAGTGGGAGCGCTATCATAAACATGGAATCTATAGCTTCTATCTGGCGAATAGTAAGTAAAGGATGATCTCCTTCGAGCTTGACCAAACGAAAATAAATGGTGGAGATCTCATTTCACATAAGCTGAAATATCATTTATACGGGGTCAAGTGTTTTAAGGAATAAATACATTGTAGGGTGTAACGGTAATTTAATCCCTTTACAGTGTAGATCATTCATATAGAGGATCAGTGATCACATTAGGATTATAACAATGGATAACTGATGATGCGTCTATATGGTGGAACATATAGAGCATTCTATTATACTGAGAGTGCAATTCTAAATTCTATACGTGGATTCAACGAAGAATTAATAAGTTAGTTAATTTTAGTAATAAATTCTTGATCTACTTATTGGAAGCTCGGTTATATAGACCCATGGTCCCCGCACTAGTTGAGATAATATTGCTTGTAAGACTCATATAATTGGTTTTGATTACTGTACATGGCCGACCACTTGGTTTAAATTTTTAAACTGATATTTTCATTATTTTAATGCCAAATAATTCAAACCTAACCCTAGTGGAATGCTATAAATAGATAGTGAAGGCTTCAGAAAAATTACACTTAAATTTTCTACTTTTTCATTCAGAAAAAAACTGAGCCTTCTCTCTCCCTATCTTTGGCCAAACCCACTCTCTCTCTCTTCCTCATTGAGATTTCAAAATTCTTAGTGTATGAGTAGTGCCCACACACAGCAAGTGATACCTCAATCATAGTGAGGAAGATCGTGAAGAAAGACTTTCAGCAAGAAGGAGGTTTCAGCATCAAAGATTCAGAGAAAGAGATCCAGGTTCAGATATTGATAATGCTCTGCTATAGAAAGGAATGAAGGGCTAGATATCTGAACGGAAGGAGTCATTATATTCCGCTGCACCCAATGTAAGGTTTCCTAAACTTTATATGTGTTTATTTCATCGTTTTAGAAAGTTCATATTTAGGGTGTTAATAAACATACTTATGAGTAGATCTAAGATCCTGGTAAAAAATTTCCAACAACTGGCCTCAGAGTCATGGTAATTGATTTACTTGCAAGAAATTTGGACTTTAAAACGATTGTTTGTTTGTTTTTGGATGGTATCATGTTGTATTGAGTGTTATTTGATGATTGATTGGTGTTTGTGAATTTTCGTGAAAAATAGTTGAATATCTGTTTCTGGAATTATTTTTATCGGATATTATGGAAAAAAATTAAGCAAGTTACTTTTTTACAGAACTCAATTTGGATTTAATTTGAATTAGTTATGATTTTTTGAAGATTCAAAAAAATCGGAGTTGTGCTGAAATTTTCCTGCGATCGCGAAAACTATCCGTACAGCTCGCAATTTTTTTTCGTTTTTCTTCGATTTTTCATGCTTTTTCATGGAATTAACTTCCGATTTTTTGTGTAGTTCTATATTTATACTATTACTATTCCTAATTCAATTCTAATTATCATTATGAATTAATTTAATATTTTTTAAATTTAATTCAAGATATTAGTGTAATTTGAATTTAAAAATAATTAGTATCTATCTTTTTTGCTTAATAATCTATCTTATTTTTAAATTTGATTATATCTTATCTTATTTTTAAATTTAAGATCACATTTTAAATTTTTAAATTAAATCTTTTTTTTTAAATAATTTGACCTTATTTAAATTTAAAATAAGATAACTATAATCATGTAATTTTAAATAGATTTAAGGTATTTTGCTAACTTTTAAATTTTGTTATTTTATTTATTTAAATTACATTTAAAATCTGAAAAAGATATTCATATATCTTTTTTTTTTTTAATTTTTTATTTAATTTTTATTTATAAAATAACATTTAAATTTTAAAAGTAGTTAGCAAATTTTGAAATGATATTTAGGTTGGTTGAAACCTAATTTTTCAAAATTGTAGGTTTAATTTTAAATTTAAATTTTTTTTAAAAAAAAAATTCGAAATTTTTATTTTTTTTTTAAATTTTCGAAAATTATTTTATTTAATTAATTATTTTCGAAATTAATTATTTAATTTAAAATTAAATAAATCCTACATCCAACTATCCAGCTAACCTTGTTGCAGGAGTTTGTGTTTTAGCTTATGTGTAAGTTTTCAAAACCTATTATTGCTTGATTGCAAATAGCCATGGTTAACTTGTTGACAGATCCAATGATCTGATTTTAACTCATGGCTCCCTTGGTCAAGTAAATAATTTGTAACAGGTAATTTTCACAATCTTCTTTCATCTGTGTATAACCTAGCAACATGATAGGACCCATCGAAAGTGTGCCTGTGTGAGCCTATGTGTTTAATTTCATTATAGATGCATATAGGTTGTTGTTGCTAAATAAAATGTCATAGTTCTTGATAGATTTTATTTAGGCCCATTTAGTTTTTGGGCTTAGTCAATTAATAATAGTTTTTCATTTTAAGGTTAAATTCCTCTCTTTTGGGCCTTGTGTGAGAGTTGGGAGCCATAGTAGTGGGTACGACATACTGAACCCAGCACCTCCTCACATGAACCACCCCAATTGTGAAGGCCCATTTGCCTGATTTGAATAACTGTACTAGGTTAATTAAACTAGTTTAACCTAATAAAATTGATAAGCAACATAATTAATTTCATTTATTTTGAAATTAATTTAAGAAAATTATAGTTTAAAGAATTTTTTATTCTAAGCTAAACTATATGTATTTTCTTGTATTTAATTAAATATAGAATTATAACCATCTAGATTCTTTCTGAAGCTTAATTTAAATTTTTCATTAAATATTCCTATTTAAGTTGATATTTAGCTATCTATAACTAATCAACTTAAATCTGAATATCTTTTGAATTTCAAATTTCAAAATTAAGTTGATGAAATTTAGGCATTGGTTATTAAAATTCTTTAGATATTTTTTAAGTTAATATCTTTTCGAATATTAACTTAAAATGAAATATTTTAGATATTTTTTTAGGTTAATATCTTTTTGAATATTAACTTAAAATGGAATATTTTTAAATTAAGTGGTTACAACTTAATTTTTGATATTTAATTAAATTTAAATTTGAAAATATTTAAGTTCTAGATTTTTTCTAATACAACTTAAATTAGATATTTTTTCAAATTTTGTGGAAAAGATACTTAATCAAATAAGATATTTTCTAGATAGTTATTTCTAGACTACTTATTATTTCTAATATTAAATAGGAAAATATTATACATTGTGAAATTAATTATTTAAATAATTAATTTTGGTACAATTTATTTTAAGTACATTTTTTCCTAGTATTAAACTAGAGATTAATAATTATGCCTTCTCTACACTTAATTATTTATTTCTTGAATTTAATACATTTAATTAATTTTAAAATTAAATATCTAAGTTGATTTTCATCATGATACTTAAATATTTCTTTTTCATGACACTTAATTAAATAGAAAATTATTTTTAGTTGAAATTTATTTTTTCAACTAAATTTAAATAATTTTCAAAATATATTTTTTCTTTATTTTATTAATCAAATTTCGAAATTGCATTTCTTAAATGCTGGAATTTCGAATTTTATTTGAAAAATAGATTAAAGTTGTAAATTATTTATTTTAATTTTGGACCAACTTAAATCAATGATTTTTTCATTTAATGATTAATTAAAATAAATGAAGTAAATTATCTTTTTCTTTATTTTATTAATCAATTTTCGAAATTGCATTTCATAATGCAAGATGATTTTGAATTTATCTTGAAAAATAGATTAAGTTGTAAATTAATTATTTATTTTAATTAATTTTTGGACCAACTAAATCAATGATTTTTTCATTTATTGATTAATTTAAAATAAATGAATTAAAGTATATTATTAAAAATTGAATTAATTAGTCAAAGGAAAATCTAGATAGGTGATATTTTTTGCTTGAAGTATTTTTCTAGTGTATTTAATTAAATAGAAAATTAATAGTTAAGTTAATTTTCATCAGCATACTTAAATATTTGACAATTTTCTTATATATTTAATTAAATAGAAAAATTATATTTTTTGTTGTAAATTAATTTTATTAATTAATTTTGGGCCAACATTAAATTAGAATAATTTTTCGAGGATTAATTTTTTATTTTAACATGCATTTTCGAAAATTGTATTCTTAAATACTTTAATTTTTCGAAATGCAATATATATTTATAGAAAATTAAATTTGAGTTGTAAATTAATTTAAATTAATTTTGTAACAACTTAAATTGAATATTTTTCTAAATATTTATTGAAAATTATTACTAAGATGGAAATAATTCATGTTATTTTCATATCCATCTAAGTAAAATTTATAAATATTAAGTTAAAATTTATATTTATAATTTTTCATTCTAAATTGGAAATTTTAATTAAATAAATATATATATATTTAAAATAAATAGATTAAAATAAGTATCAAAGAAAATACAACTTTCTTTAAATAATGAGCTTTATTATTATTAAGATATTCGATCTCCATTGTTGGTCTTACAAAAGTTAAATGTTTTCAATATAACCTCGAGACGCTAGACTTCGTCCCCCTATGGATGGTTATTCGTTGAACGCATTTAACACCGTAAAATCTCATTTGATAAGTGTTTTGTAAGTTTTCATCCCTATTAGACTCTCCCCTACGGTGACTACTTAGAGATAAACTTATGAAACATGAAACAATGGTGGAAGCTCATAAAATGAGAATAACCTTGACTCTCGCCTACCGGGACAACGTTGGATTCTCATTTTGATCGAATAAAAGGTTGCTAGAATGGTTTCTATTTTAGATGAGCTGACAACTCTATTCAATAAATGATACTTTGACTCTCGCCTATCGGGACACTGTATCAGTTTGTTGGAAACCTTGGAAATTATTTAGGATTGTATGTTTTAGTATTTTCACTTGTCATTCCTACTTGCTATATGTTTAATAATTTTTGAATTGTGTATGAATTTATATTGAACCATGTTATTTTCTGTTATTAAATTGTAGTTTAATTTTGAATCTTCATTGTTGGTCTAACATGTTTGTTTTTCTAATGAGATAAATCCCTAATGGATTTTCACCATTAGACATACATAATAGTGTAAGATCTCGAAAGATAAATATTGTATATGCGACATCTAGCTGTTCATCAATAGATGACACCTTAGACTAGTATTTTTACAATATGAAACAAGAAGATTATATATAAATAAGATTACTTTGACTTTCGCTAATCGAAGCATCGTTGCATTCTTATTTATAAACGAAATTATCCTAATTCCTCTTAGCTTATTCATTGCGAATTAGCTCAATAACATATCATTGGATGAATGGTCTATAAATCATTTCATGTCATTCTATATTTTCTCTTAAGAAATTAAATGACGCATATGATTATAATCCCGAAATTCTATTTCCAATTGATATAAATCTTCAGTAATGACCACTCTAGTAATGTGGATTAGTAAAGACAATTAGCACTAATTTTTATTATTTTATTATTATTTGTGAATTAATTTAATTGTGGACCCCAATATTTAGAAATAAATATTAGAGTTATAATATCTCAATTCTGAAGATTTTATTAAACTCTAGGGGTATAATTTAGCTTATATGTGAAATATGTTATTTTTGTAATTTTTGCTCGACGACAACGGAAAATGCGATGGATGGCTAGATTGATCACATGGGTAAGTTTAGAACCTTATTTCATAGTGGGAAATATTTTAGAGAAAATAAATTATCGGGATTGAGCGGGGTTATGGAAATTGACCATTTTACCCCTAGCTTTAGAAATACCCTAGTTTTAAGTCTAAAGGGCATTTTAGTCTTTTCCTTGGTGGGAGTAGGTGGCAGCCATGGGTGATGACACCTAATTAATTTTATTGTTGATTGAAAAATAAAGGGATTACTTTGAAGAAAAGAAAAGAATTAAGAAAAGAAGGAAAATTGGAAATTTAGTTATTTCTTGAACTCTCTCTCTCTCTTTCGGCTGGGGCTAAGCAAGGGCAAAGATCAGATTTTTCTCTTCCATTTTCTGGGATTAAGCTAGGATTCAAGGAGGTTTCATCTAAGGTAAGCCCTAGAACCATTGAAGATGTGATTTTAAGCTTTTTCATGATTTTAAGTTATGTTTTTCCTAAACAGTGGCTGTTAGAGTGTGATGTTTGTTTAGTCTGAAAATTAGGGTTCATTTGAGTTAATCTAAGTCCCTAGCAACTGGTTTTGATGCTTGGTGTTAGTTTTATGCAACTTTGAACATAGAGTTCAAAGCTTTGGTCTTTAATGGCAAGTTGAGTATTGTTGGTTTGTTCTGTGAATTGTTGGTTGGAAATGGTTGTTTATGCATTGTATAGGTGTACTGGAGAGTTTGATAAAGTTTGGTTGAGATTTGAGGTCATGGGGGAAATTTTTGGGTTCCCAGCACAGAACCGGAATTCCGGTTCTGGGGGACCTTTACCAACCGGTCGACCGGATGGTGACCCGAACCGGATTTCCTTGGGAACCTGCACGTTGGGGGAATTTCCAGAACCCTAGTTTTGCCCAATTTTGAGATATTTAGGGTATTTCCATGAGGTTTATCGATAGGGAAACTTTTAGTTTCAAGTTTAAGTCCCGGAAAGTGATTTAGCAAGTCACTCATCTGTGTTGCAATTATTGTGATTAGGGCATCCATCTAGCACGTGAATTCCGTTCAGGTCGGCCAGCACACTTGAATTCGGAAAATAGGTAAGAACTGTGTATAATCTATGATGTGATTATCTGAATGTGTGTATATGTGTTTATATATGCATGCTTGAATTATGTTAAGCACTACCAACACTTGTATGAATAAGTTATAGAGTGCATTGGTATAGTGATTATTGTCACTGTGAGTACGATACAGTGATACCAACACGGGCACGGGAAAATGCTAAGGTGTGTGGTACATCACTCAGTGTTACTCAGTGTTCGGGGTAAACCCTACCAACACTCGTACAGTGAGGTACGATGTGTATGTGGTATAATGGTTGTACCCTGGTATTGAACGTTCATACTCATCTGTTAAGCTCTGTAAATAGGTGTATGGGCGCCTATTTACAGGTCGGAAATTATATGGTATGTTATATGCATTTCTTATTGAGTCTGTTGACTCACAGTTTCTGCTTCCATGTGTAGGTAAAGGAAAGGCGAAGGCTGGACAAGAATGAACCTGAGCTCGGGTGATATTGTACATGTCAAGCAGCGCGACCTGGAGTGTTCGGTCTCGGGACATCTGGGAGTCGTATTTTGATAGTCGTTGTGCGACCTGGAAATTATGTATTTTGAAATGTATAGTTTGAAAAGTATATTTTACAAAGTTTGAAAACGGGATCCCGGAATCTGTAAATATTATATTATATTACAAAGTTTAATATTTAAAGCAAAAGTTTTAATTTGACACGTTTTTCGAGAAATTTCTTTGATTAGCAAAGATTGCACAATAATTGAAAAAGCACTGTAGCGTGCCTTAGCATTAGGGCGTTACAATTTTGGTATCAGAGCCGCCAGGTTTGTCTACCGAAGCTTGCTAAGACATGTACAATCTTCATCAGAGAAAGCTCGGTTCACGGTTCAGTAAGCCCGTACTTGTTTAGTACTTTAAATAAATGTGAATGTAAAAGCATGTTAGGAAGCATATTAGATTTTAATTAATTAATTATAAAAGTGTGTTGCGTTTAAGTCTTTAAGAGCGGTGTTAAGTTTTGATCGCTGTCTGACCTGCCTGGCTTATGAATTCGCAGGCTAAGTCCTATTAAATGGACGCCCCGCGAAATACAAGAAGTCAGGGTGGCATGGTTGAGACCGGAGGCGGTCAAAGGAATCCTCAAAATCCTCGTGGTCGCGGCCGTGGCCGTGGCAGAGCTCAGGGTGGTCGCCCTGTAAATGCACCTCAAGCTCCTCCTGATTGGGAGCAAAGATTTGCTGAAATGCAAGATAGAATCCGCTAGCAAGATGAAGAGATCCAAAGATTGAGGCAGCAGGGTCCTCTTGCCGTGCCTCCTCAAGTGGTGCAGGCCGTTGCAGTTCCTGCGGTGCCAGCAGAACAACCTGTTGTTGGCGACCGTATGGAGCCGTTGTACGAAAGATTCTGAAAACAGGCACCTCCAGTGTTCCTGGGAGGCGCTGATGTGATGAAGGCCGAGCACTGGCTTTCGGTGATTGATCGTATTCTCAATTTTATGGGAGTGGTTGGAAATGACCGGGTAACCTGCGCCACTTTTCAGTTTCGGGAAGACACTCTCGTGTGGTGGGAGTTGATAACCCTCACTCGAGACGTCACGCTGATGACCTGGGAAGAATTCAAGGAATTGTTTAACTCCAAGTATTACAATGAAGCGGTCCGCAGTGCGAAGCGGAAAGAGTTCACTGAATTAGTTCAAACTGAGGGATTGTCGGTTACAGAGTATACGACAAAGTTTGACCGTTTGGCCAAGCTTGCAGTTGGGATTGTCCCAACCGACTTCAGCAAGAAAGAAAAATATTTGGCGGGTTTGAGTGCAAAGATTCGACATGATCTAGTGATTACTACCACTGAAGCAACCACATATGCGGAGATGGTTGAAAAGGCTTTGAGAGCTGAGGGGGCATTGAAATTCCTTCAGGAGCCCCGGGTGACTCCGAGTGTTGGTGGAACCCCCACTGTTTCTACTCCTGTTTATGGTAGGGATGGTGGTGACTCCACCACTGAGCAGAAAAGAAAAGTTGTTCCAGCTTCTGGTGGTTCGGGGCAAAGTAAGCGGTTCCGTGGGAACCAAGGCAAAGGAGGACACCAGGGTTACTCTTACCCTGAGTGTCCACGGTGCAAGAAACATCATCCGGGAGAGTGTAACCGGAACACATGCTTCCTGTGTGGCATGTGTTGGGTTTTATGCCCTAAATAAAACTCATTACAATCTGATTAGTTATCAATTTAGAAGTGAAGTATGTTTACATGTATGTTACATGTTTATGGTTTAATACATATACTTGATATATGCACAAAATCAGTTAAATCCAGAACATATAGTTATTCACAATTACAGTATCGTCAATACAGTGGAATGTGATTGTGATTATATGATTCAAAAGATTTGGTCCCTGTTCATCAGTGTTTTGGATTTACACTGATGTGATAATCAGCGATGAAGTATACTTACACTTGGAGTAAGTGTTATGTTCTTTCCAGAACATTGGTAAAAAGAATACTGGTTTCGAATGCATGGAGTATGCATTGGACTGGACCGATATTGAACTTGGTTAAAGATATTGTAAACTTACCGTTGTATCTTTCCAAGTCAATGTCAGAAGTTGATCTTAGATTAAGAGAATCTAAATCCTGATATGCTTAGGCTCAATCTCAGGAGTGCTATTCTTGTTCTTTGATTTATTAGTTAAAGCCTGCTTTGAGTCAGGACAATACATATATTTTGGGAACATGATAGCATCACTGAATAGGGAGTGCTAAACATAAATATGGAAATCTATAGCTTCTACTGGTGTATAGAAGTAAAGTGATGATTCCTTTTGAGCTCTTGTTTCAGTGACTGTATATTAGATCACTAAAACATCATTTACAGGTAACTAAGTGTTCAAATGGGCAAAATACATTGAGGGGTGTAAACGGTAAATTGGTCCCGTCTCGATGTAAATCATCTATATAGAGGATCTCTAAATCACATTAAGATTATAACAATGGTTAAATGAGATAGCATATTGATATCGTGAAACATATGATATGCTCCATATAAGTCTGAGAGTGCAATTCCAAGTTCTAAGAGTGGATTCAACGAGGAATTAATAAGTTAGGGATTTACTTGGTAAATCGGTTCAACTTATTGGAAGCTCAGAATATAGATCCATGGTCCCCATTCTAGTTGAGACTATACTGTTTGTAGGACTCTATAATTGATTTATGATTAATCAATTATAATTCGAAAAGTTAGACTATGTCTAATTTGTGAATTCTCACAGTTTAGGGATGAAATTAAAAATAAGAGGGTTTCTAGGTTTAATTATTAATTATGAGACTTTGCATGTCTGAATTAATAATTAATTTTAAATGGCAATATTATTTAATAATCTATTTTAGTTATTAAATAATTGGTTTTGGCATTTAAATGATTAGAATTGGAAAAATGGCATTTTTGGAGAAATAGAAATAAAATTGAGGAAACTGCAAAATCAATGTGAGGCCCATTCACACCATGGCCGGCCACATCATTGTATTTTCCCAATTATTATTTTTCAATTTAATTTATCATTTAATTGCTAATCAAAGCCTAGCCTAAATAGGAAAGTGGTGAATCACACTAAATAAGGCAGTTATTCAATTACACAGTAAAAGAGGAAACTGTTTATTTGGAAAGTTGTGATATTCCCTTTTCCTATTTATAGCAGCCCCTCTCCTCTCTTTGTATGCATGTGTTTGCTTGAGAAAACTTTGCTTTGCAAAGTGTGTCACACGAAATCAAGAGAGAAAAACAAGAGAGAGATTTCGAACTCCCTAGTGAGAGAGAAGTGCCCACTCACATCATTCAATATCTCATCATAGTTTGGAAGACTGTGAAGGATCACATCCAACTGAAGAACTTTCAGGCTCAGATCTTGATTATACTCTGCTACAGACAGGAATCAAGGGTTAGAGATCTGAGTGGAAGGAGACATTAATTCCGCTGCAATCACTGTAAGTTATTCTTAACTTTTATGTGTTTAGTTCATCGTTTTAGAAGTTCAATATTAGGTTGTTAAATCAACATACTTGCAAATAGATCTAAGATTCTGGATAAATATAATTCCAACAACTGGCACCAGAGCTATGGTAATTGATTTGCTTGCAAGAAATTTGGACTTAAAACGATTTGCTTGTGATTTGGATGGTTTCATGTTGTGTCATATTGATGTTTGATTGATGTTTGTAAATTCTGGGAAAAATAATTGATTGTCTGTATCTGGAATTATTTTTATTGGATAGTTTGGAAAATTCTAAGCAATTTACTTTTTTACAGAACTCGATTTCGATTTAATTTGAATTAGTTATGAATTTTTGAAAATCGGGAAAAATATGGGTGGTGATCACCCTACCCACGCGCGCGGAAGGGCTGCTGGCAGCCTCCCTTCGCCGAGGAACCTCGGCTGATCTCCTCCCCTGCGCGCGCGGATGGTATGCAACGCATACCATCCGTACAGTGTGCTATTTTCTTCGGTTTCTTCGATTTTTCATGCTATTTCATGGAATTAAATTTTGATTTTTTGTGTAGTTTTGTATGTTGATTTTTGTTTTTCAAATTTCAAATCTAATTATCAGAAATAAATTAATTTTAATTTTTAAAATTAATTTTAGATATTAGTGCAATTTGATTTTGAAAATAAGGAAAAATCAAGTTTTGCTTACCTTTTTCTTATTTCCTTTAAAATTTGATTATTTTTATTTTTTTTTTAAGGTCAGATATTAATTTTTTTTGGTAACTTGACCTTAATTAAAATAAGATCATAATAATCATGATAATTTTAAAAGAGGAAATAAGGTATTTTTGTTAAGTTTTAAATTTTGTTATTTTTTTTAATTAAATTAAATTGTAAAATAAGAAAAGGGTATGTATTTACCATTTTCTATTTTATTATTTAATTTATTAAATAACATGAAATTTAAAAGGAAAGTTAGCAATTTATTTTGAAATGACATTTAGGTTACCCAAAACCTAATTTTTCAAAATGGTATGTTTAATTTTAATATTATTTTTCGAAATATAGATTTAAAATTAAATAAATCCTACATCCAACTATCCAGATCTAACCTTGTTGCAGGAGTATGTGTTTTAGATTGTTTGTAAGTTTTTTTCTAAAACCTATTATTACTTGATCTAAATTGCCAGGGTTAACTTGTTGACAGATCAAATGATCTGATTTTAACCCATGGTTCAATTGATGATAGATCAAGTAGATAATTTGTAACAGGTAATTTTTACAAACTTCTTTCATCTGTGTATGACCTAGTAACATGATAGGATCCATCCAAATACGTGTGCTGTGTGAGCCTATATGTTTAATTTCTATTATAGATACATATAGGTTGTTGTTGCTAAATAAAATGTCATAACCTGATAGATTTTATTTAGGCTCATTTAGTTAATGGGCCTATTCAATTAATAACAGTTGTTCATTTTAAGGTTAAATTCCTCTCTTTTGGGCCTTGTGTGAGAGTTGGGAGCCTTAGAAGTGGGTGCGACATACTGGACCCAGCCCCCCCTCACATGAATAACCCCAATTGTGAAGGTCCATTTGCCTGATTTGGATAACTGTGCTAGGTTAATTATATTAGTTTGACCTAATAAAATTGAATAGCAACCTAATTAATTTCTTCGAAATTAATTTAAGAAAAACATAGTTTAATGAATTTCATTTCTAGATAAACTATTTGTATTTTTCTTGTATTTAATTAAATAAAGAATTTTAACTAACTGGATTCTTTCTGAAACTTACTTTATTATTTCATTAAATATTCTTATTTAAGTTATGAATTAGTAATTACTAATTTTTTTTAATAACTTAAATTTGAATATATTTTGATAATAATGTTAAGCTGAAGAATTCTAGGAATTAGTTATTGAAGATTCTTAGAAGATATTATTTTAAGTTGGTTTTAAACTTAAAAAAAAGGAATATCTTTAAATTAGGTAGTTACCACCTAATTTTGATATTTAATTAAATGATGTTTGGAAAATTTTAAGTTAGTAAATTATAGATTCTTTCTATAATAACTTAAATCAGATATTTTCCAGATCTTGAAAAGATACTTAGTAGAATTGAGATATTTTCTAGATAGTTATTTCCATACTAATTATTATTTCTAATATAGGAAAATATCATTGATTGTGAAATTAATTGGTTAATAATTAATTTTGGTACAATTCAATTAAGGATATTTTTCCTTGTATTAAATTGGAAATTAATGATTAAGCCTTCTCTATACTTAATTATTTATTTCCTGAATTTAATACATTTAATTAAATTGAAAATTAAATGTCTAAGTTGATTTTCATAATGACACTTGGATATTGATATTTTCATGATATTTAATTAAATAAGAAAATTATTTTAAGTTGGGTATTTCCATAACAACTTAAATTTGAATAATTTTCATAATATATTTTATTTATTTTATTAATCATTTTTCAAAATAGCATTTAATTATGCAAGATGATTTTGAATTTATCTTGAAAGATAGATTGAAGTTGTAAATTAATTATTTTAATTAATTTTGAATCAACTTAAATCAATGATTTTTTCATTTAATGATTAATTTAAAATAAAGGAACTGAAATATATTATTAGAAATTGGATTAATTAGTCAAGAAAATCTAGATAGATAATATTTTGCTTGAGGTATTTTTTCTAAGTAAAGTTTGATTTATTTTAAATGTATTTCGAAAATTGTATATTTTTGGAAATACAATATATATATTTGTAGAAAATTTTAATTTGAGTTGCAAATTAATTTAAATTAATACAACTTAAATTAAGTAATTTTCTTAATATTTGTTGGAAAGTTAACACTAAGATGGAAATAATTCATTTTATTTTCTTAACCATCTAAGTTTAATTTTACAAATATTGAATTAAATTTTATTTAGATTCTATTCTAAATTTAAAATTTAATAAATATATATAGATTTAAAATAAATAAATAATAGAAGAAAATACAATTTAAATAATGAGCTTTATTATTTTGAGATATTCGATCTCCATTGTTAGTTTTACATAGCTATTGTTTTAGTGAGTAATCCTCCCTAATGGAGGAACGTTCATTAGCAAGTTAGCGCCGTTTAATCTCGAAAGATAAGTATGTTTGTAAGTGTTTTATATTAGTATTAATCACCCTAATGGTGGGTACTGTATAAGACTTACAAACATATGAAACAATGGTAGAAGCTCATGAAATAAGAATGACCTTGACTCTCGCCTAAACGGGACAACGTCGGATTCTCTTTTCGATCGAATAAAAGGTTGCTAGAATGTTTGCTATTCTAGATGAGCTGACAACTCTATTCAATGAATGATAGCTTTGACTCTCGCTTAAACGGGACACTGATATCAGTTTGTTGAAGACCTTGGAAATTATTTAGGATTGAATTTTTTTTTTGTATTTTCTCTAGTCATTCCTACTTGCTGTATGCTGATAATTTCTGAATGAGATTTTGTGATAAACCATAACTGATATCTATGTATTATCTTGTAGTATCCTGAATTGAAATGTCAAATCCCATGTTGTCACTCTTAACTGAAAATAAGCTAAATGGGTCTAACTTCCCAAAGTGGAGAGAGAACATTCATATTGCTCTCATAGGTGAAAGTGCCTCGTTTGTGTTGACTGAGCCGTCCCCTGAGCAGCCAAGTGACAATGCAACCAAAGCTGTAAAAGAGAAGTTCGAGCGTTGGCATAATGCTAACAATAAAGCTCGTTACTTCATGCTTTCCAGCATGGTTGACACCTTGAAAACAAGGTTTGCAAACACTGTCACGAGTGCGAAATCATGACGCAGTTAACTGAGCTATTCGGTATGGCATCTATTCAGTCTCGTTTCGACGCGACTAAGAAATTCATCAACGCACGGATGGAACCCCATCAGAATGTGCGTGATCACCTTCTCCAGATGGCTAGTTATTTCCAAGAAGCCCAGAATCATGATGCTGAAATGGATCAGACTACTCAAGTGAGTCTCATCTTGAATAGCCTGACTCCAGATTTTCTGTCCTACACATCAAATTATGTCATGAATAAGAAGGAACAAGACTTTCATACTTTAGTCAATGACCTTCAGACATATGAAAATTTGATTGGAGGTCCCAAGAAAAGAGGGAATAAACCTCAGAATTCTGGAAATGGTAATAAGACAAGTAATCCTGAGGCACTTGTTGCTTCTACTTCCAAATCCCATCATAAGAAGAAGTGGAAAAATACCAAGAAGCGAGCTCAAGCTGCGAATGCAGCTAGAAACAAAAATGCTGGAGCTTCTGGCCATACACAAAAAGGAAAATGTTTCTACTGCAATGAGAAAGGCCATTGGAAATCCCAATGTCCTAAGTATCTCGCTAAGAAACAAGGTATTTTCTTTATAAACTGATGTGTTTTTAGTGAATTATTATCCTTTTGGATTAATAATTCTAGACTACTAACCTTGTTTATTATTCTTCTTATAGCTAAAGCTTCTTAAACTCGGGTGTTGTCTTAACGAGTTGGATTAGAAAGCTGGATGGTGGATGGAGATTGTCTATAATAAAGAAGAAGCTCTTTTATTTGAATTAATTGTTTAGTTTTTCAAACAATTTGGATTTCAAGTTTTGGGATCTTAACTCCCTGTTTGGTTCTCATAAATATTGCAAACTTTTTTTTTTTTTGGTTTATAATAAAATATCATTTTCAATTATATTGCAATTTATGAGTTGAGCTTCAGTTCTTTATTTTATCTATTACCGATTATTATATTTATTATGTTTGAATGTGTATGTGTTTTTATTATTGGTGCAAATTCAAAGAGTATTTAAACTCTTTACAGAGTTATTACTACATAAACACTAGAAGTTATTTCTATGTTTATGAATAATTGTTGGTTTCCAAAACAATTATTTGTGAATTTGTTTAATAAAAAGATCTTTTGATCTGATAGGGGTGGAGAAAAGTTAAGAATAATATGCAGTTCAAACGATTTTTTTATCTAATGGACTCTGGATTATATTCAACTCCACAGACTCTCTATCACACTTAGAGATTTACAACCTTTAGGGGTGGACCATAATCTCTATAAACTTAGGGGTGGATTTTATTCTACAGTACCCTTTGTGACACATAATTTTAAACATGGAAACAATATAATAAATTAGCTATTATCAGAATAAATTCTTGATCTTGATTATATGTTCCAGTTTAGATTTACTGTTGTAATAGTTATTGATACCATTAAAGTTCTTTGATAATGTTTCACATTACCTTGGTTGAGTGGGAGAATATTAAAATTCTTTACCCATCTTCTTTTGGTTGATAATTGTGATAGGAACTTAAGAACACCTCTGATAAAAACAAAGTCTAACCATTCACATGGATAGAAATAACTTATCAGAATTATGAGAATAAGATAGAAGAATTCTTGCATAGTCTATTCGAAAGACTGATTCAAGATGTCTATTTCTCATAACATTTTATGGTATCTTGATTTGATTGCTTAAATCTCTAGCAAGTATTTTTCACTTCAAATACTAGACTGCTATGTTGTTGAACTAATCTTAAAGAAACTTACAGTTTCGGCTTAAGATAATAAGTCACAATGAGATGTTCCCAGAAACAATAGTAAAAGGTTAAAAGTTTCTAACCAGACATTTGCTATTGAGTGGGAGCCATCTGAGATGTAATCAAATGGGGAACATTAGGGGACAATCGAGAAAGATTTACAAAAGTGACGTATATGTTATTAAGGAACTATGCATTAGTGGTCCTGATATGCACACCGACTCATTGTGAGATGGTGGTTACTCTGGGGGTGGAGGAATCATTATAGAAGAGTGTTAAAACCCATCTATAATAATTCAAGCTTCATCAGAGAAGATATAACTTTGTAAATTCAAATTACCAGAAAGTTATTTTACTGAAGAAAATTCTACACTGCTTTATCTCAATTCCAAATTTTAAAATTTGAGAGATATGTCTTCTGGTAGTTCAGATGTACTTAATGGGCAGTAAGGATTTCAGTATCCCTTGATGAGTAAAGCATAAGTTAGGAAGGTTTCATGTGTCTCATGAACCTGATTCCAGATATATGGGTGGATTCAAAAGATACTACACTTGATCAGAGGATCAAGACAAAAGATTGATTGTAATGTACTACTTGTTTTATGTTAGTGCAAGTGGGAGTTTGTTGGGTTTTATGCCCTAAATAAAACTCATTACAATCTGATTAGTTATCAATTTAGAAGTGAAGTATGTTTACATGTATGTTACATGTTTATGGTTTAATACATATACTTGATATATGCACAAAATCAATTAAATCCAGAATATATAGTTATTCACAATTACAGTATCGTCAATACAGTGGAATGTGATTGTGATTATATGATTCAAAAGATTTGGTCCCTGTTCATCAGTGTTTTGGATTTACACTGATGTGATAATCAGCGATGAAGTATACTTACACTTGGAGTAAGTGTTATGTTCTTTCGAGAACATTGGTAAAAAGTATACTGGTTTCGAATGCATGGAGTATGCATTGGACTGGACCGATATTGAACTTGGTTAAAGATATTGTAAACTTACCGTTGTATCTTTCCAAGTCAATGCCAGAAGTTGATCTTAGATTAAGAGAATCTAAATCCTGATATGCTTAGGCTCAATCTCAGGAGTGCTATTCTTGTTCTTTGATTTATTAGTTAAAGCCTGCTTTGAGTCAGGACAATACATATATTTTGGGAACATGATAGCATAACTGAATAGGGAGTGCTAAACATAAATATGGAAATCTATAGCTTCTACTGGTGTATAGAAGTAAAGTGATGATTCCTTTTGAGCTTAATTAAATAGAAGTAAATGGATGAGCTCTTGTTTCAGTGACTGTATATTAGATCACTAAAACATCATTTACAGGTAACTAAGTGTTCAAATGGGCAAAATACATTGAGGGGTGTAAACGGTAAATTGGTCCCGTCTCGATGTAAATCATCTATATAGAGGATCTCTAAATCACATTAAGATTATAACAATGGTTAAATGAGATAGCATATTGATATCGTGAAACATATGATATGCTCTATATAAGTCTGAGAGTGCAATTCTAAGTTCTAAGAGTGGATTCAACGAGGAATTAATAAGTTAGGGATTTACTTGGTAAATCGGTTCAACTTATTGGAAGCTCAGAATATAGATCCATGGTCCCCATTCTAGTTGAGACTATACTGTTTGTAGGACTCTATAATTGATTTATGATTAATCAATTATAATTCGAAAAGTTAGACTATGTCTAATTTGTGAATTCTCACAGTTTAGGGATGAAATTGTAAATAAGAGGGTTTCTAGGTTTAATTATTAATTATGAGACTTTGCATGTCTGAATTAATAATTAATTTTAAATGGCAATATTATTTAATAATCTATTTTAGTTATTAAATAATTGGTTTTGGCATTTAAATGATTAGAATTGGAAAAATGGCATTTTTGGAGAAATAGAAATAAAATTGAGGAAACTGCAAAATCAATGTGAGGCCCATTCACACCATGGCCGGCCACATCATTGTATTTTCCCAATTATTATTTTTCAATTTAATTTATCATTTAATTGCTAATCAAAGCCTAGCCTAAATAGGAAAGTGGTGAATCACACTAAATAAGGCAGTTATTCAATTACACAGTAAAAGAGGAAACTGTTTATTTGGAAAGTTGTGATCTTCCCTTTTCCTATTTATAGCAGCCCCTCTCCTCTCTTTGTATGCATGTGTTTGCTTGAGAAAACTTTGCTTTGCAAAGTGTGTCACACGAAATCAAGAGAGAAAAACAAGAGAGAGATTTCGAAATCCCTAGTGAGAGAGAAGTGCCCACTCACATCATTCATCTCATCATAGTTTGGAAGACTGTGAAGGATCACATCCAACTGAAGAACTTTCAGGCTCAGATCTTGATTATACTCTGCTACAGACAGGAATCAAGGGTTAGAGATCTGAGTGGAAGGAGACATTAATTCCGCTGCAATCACTGTAAGTTATTCTTAACTTTTATGTGTTTAGTTCATGGTTTTAGAAGTTCAATATTAGGTTGTTAAATCAACATACTTGCAAATAGATCTAAGATCCTGGATAAATATAATTCCAACAGCATGGTGGGGCATTTCAAGAAAGATTGCCCCCAGGCAAAGAAAGAGGAGCCGAAAGCTGAAGTGAAACCGGTTCCTGTTCGAGTGTTTGCCATTACCCAAGCTGATGCTGCAGCCAATCCTTCTGTTGTGACAGGTCAGCTTCCCGTCAACAACTTGTTATTTACAGTATTATTTGACTCGGGAGCTACACGTTCATATGTGGCTACAAGAGTAATTGATCTTTTGGGTAGGCCTTGTGATATTTTAGAAAGAGGGTTTGGAACCCTAATGCCTAGCGGGGAGTTGGTTATCTCTAATAGGCGCATTAGGTCTATGCCAATTAGGATCGAAGATAGAGAATTGAGTACTGACCTCATAGAATTGAAATTAACTGAGTTTGACATTATACTGGGAATGGATTTCCTATCCAAGTATTCGGCCAGTATAGATTGTAGGCGTAAAACGGTGACTTTTCAGCCGGAAGGTGAAGATCCATTTGTTTATGTTGGATCAGTTCAGGGGTCTCAGATCCCGTTTATTTCTGTGCTGAGGGCTAGAGATTTACTATGCAATGACTGTGTAGGATTTCTAGCGGTGGTATTTGACTCCAGTAGACCTGAAACATTTAGGCCTGAGGAAGTTAGGGTGGTAAAAGATTTTCTTGACGTGTTTCCCGAGGAGTTGCCGGGATTGCCGCCACAGCGAGAGATTGATTTTGTAATTGATTTGGCACCTGGATTCGAACCTGTTTCTAAAGCTCCATATAGGATGGCTCCAGCAGAACTCAAGGAGCTTAAGTTGCAGCTTCAGGGGATGCTTGATATTGGGTTTATTCGGCCCAGTGTATCGCCCTGGGGAGCTCCGGTCCTCTTTGTGAAAAGGAAGGATGGTTCCCTCAGAATGTGTATCGATTATCAGGAACTAAACAAGCTGACGATTAAGAACAAGTACGCGTTGCCCAGAATCGATGATTTGTTCGATCAGCTTCAGGGAAAGACAGTGTTTTCAAAGATTGATTTACGGTCTGGTTATCATCAACTTAGAATTCGGGAGGAGGACATACCGAAGACTGCTTTTAGAACTAGATATGGGCACTATGAGTTTCTGGTAATGTCATTTGGATTGACTAATGCTCCTGCGGCCTTTATGGATCTTATGAATAGGGTATTCAAGGATTTCCTCAATAACTGCGTTATAGTGTTTATCGATGACATTCTTGTATACTCTCACTCAGAAGAGGAGCACGAACATCATCTTCGAATGGTATTATAGCGACTTAGGGATCACAAGTTGTATGCCAAGTTCAAAAAGTGTGAATTCTGGTTATCTGAAGTTTCCTTTCTAGGTCATATTGTTGGAAAGAATGGAATTATGGTTGATCCAAACAAGGTAGAATCAGTGAAGAACTGGCCGAGACCCAAGTCTGTGACGGAAGTTCGAAGTTTTCTCGGATTAGCAGGGTATTATCGGCGCTTCGTCGAGGGATTTTCCAAACTTTTTATGCCCCTAACCGAATTGACCAAGAAAAATCAGAGATTTGTGTGGTCAGATAAATGTGAGACAAGCTTTCAGGAGTTGAAGCAACGATTGATAACAGCTCCGGTGTTAGCTTTGCCATCAGATCAAGAGAAATTTGTGGTTTATTGTGATGCCTCCAGAGAGGGTCTGGGATGTGTTCTGATGCAAGCTGACAGAGTCATAGCTTATGCCTCTCGTCAATTGAAAGATTATGAGTAGCGTTATCCAACTCTTGATTTAGAGCTCGCTGCTGTGGTTTTTGCTTTAAAGATATGGCGACATTATCTTTACGGTGAAAAGTGTGAAATTTATACAGACCATAAGAGTCTTAAATACTTTTTCACCCAGAAAGATCTGAATATGAGGCAGAGAAGGTGGTTAGAATTGGTTAAAGACTATGATTGTGAAATACTGTATCACCCCGGGAAAGCCAATGTTGTAGCCGATGCTTTAAGCAGAAAAGGTCCCGACCAAGTTTGTACTACGGTTATGATAGCCCCTCAACTAGCTTCGGAAATGGTTAATGCATGGATTGAGTTTGTGGTCGGGAAATTACATAATTTAACACTTCAATCTGATCTGCTGGAGAGAATCAGAAAGGCACATCTGGAAGATCCTGAGTTAGTTAAGGTTCGAGACGAAGTAATGGCTGGTCGGCCTAGGGGTTTTTCAGTCTCGAACAGTGGAATGTTATTATACAAAACTCGAGTTTGTGTTCCTAGTGTCGATGAGCTTAAGAAAGAGATACTTGATGTAGCTCACACCAAGCCTTATTCGTTGCATCCGGGAACCACCAAGATGTATCAGGATTTGAAACCCTACTTCTGGTGGTATGGGATGAAAAGAGATGTGGTGGACTACGTGTCCAAGTGCTTAACCTGCCAGCAAATTAAAGCAGAACATCAGAGGCCGGCAGGGTTACTGCAACCTTTAGTCCTTCCAGAATGGAAGTGCGAGGACATTGCAATGGACTTCGTAACTGGTTTGCCTAGAACTACGGGGATGTATGATTCAGTATGGGTCATCGTGGACAGATTCACAAAATCCGCTCACTTTCTACCAGTGAAAGTTACATATTCAGTGGATCAGTACGCTGAATTGTATGTGAAGGAGATAGTTCGTCTCCATGGAGCCCCTAAATCTATTGTGTCAGATAGGGATCTAAAGTTCACATCGAAGTTTTGGGTGAGTCTTCAGAAGGCTATGGGTACCAAGTTAAAGTTTAGCATAGCCTTTCACCCTCAGACTGATGGTCAGTCAGAAAGAACTATTCAGATTTTAGAAGACTTACTGCGAGCCTGTGTCATGGACTTTGAGGGCTCATGGAGTAAGTACTTGCCTTTAATTGAATTCTCCTACAACAATAGTGTTGGGTTTTATGCCCTAAATAAAACTCATTTCAATATAATCAGATTTACTTATTAATATAGATCAGAAATAACATTTAATGTTGCATGGTTCACATGATTTATTTCATGATTATATGTACATAATGTATAAATTCATCTGAAACCCTTTTCACATACTTGATCCTGTTTATTGTGCCGTCAACACATTGGAAAGTAAACATGACTATGTGAATAAAGTTTCCTAGATTTATCAGACACAGGGTTTTACTGATATGATAATCTACAACAAGAGTTTACTTGTATTTGGAGAAATACTATGTTCTTTCCAGAACATTGGTTAAAGTAAAGCTCAGGTTGGATGAATGGAGTATGCATCGGAAGGGACCGATATTGAACTTTGACTTAGATTTATTAAACTTACCGTAAAATCTATTCAAGTCAATATCGCCTAGTTGATCCTAGATCAAATGATCTTAATCCTGTTATGATTAGGCTCAATCTTGAAAGGCTATTCGTGTTCTTTGATTTGTTAGTTAAGCCTACTTTTAGGTCAGGGTGATACATACATTTTGGGAACACGGTAGTGCAATTGAGTGGGAGCGCTAGCATAAACATGGAATCTATAGCTTCTATCTGGTGAATAGTAAGCAAAGGATGATCTCCTTCGAGCTTGACCAAACGAAAATAAATGGTGGAGATCTCATTTCACATAAGCTGAAATATCATTTATACGGGGCCAAGTGTTTTAAGGATAAAATACATAGTAGGGTGTTACGGTAATTTAATCCCTTTACTGCGTAGATCATTCATATAGAGGATAATTAATCACATTAGGATTATAACAATGGATAACTAATGATGTGTCTATATGGTGGAACATATAGAGCATTCTATATACTGAGAGTGCAATTCTAAGTTCTATGCGTGGATTCAACGAAGAATTAATAAGTTAGTAAATTTTAGTGCTAAATTCTTGATCTACTTATTGGAAGCTCGGTTATATAGACCCATGGTCCCCCCACTAGTTGAGATAATATTGCTTGTAAGACTTATGTAATTGGTTTTGATTAATCAATTATAATTCTCAAATTAGACTATGTCTATTTGTGCATTTTTCACTAAGTAAGGGCGAAATTGTAAAGAAAGAGTTAATAGGGGCATATTTGTTAATTATGATACTTTGTATGGTTCAATTAATAAATATGATAAATGACAATATTATTTAATAATTATTTATAGTTATTAAATAGTTAGAATTGGCATTTAAATGGTTGAATTAGGAAATTGGCATTTTTGAGAAAATCAGATACAAAAGGTGTTAAAATTGCAAAATTGCAAAAAGCAAGGCCCAATCCACTAAGTGTATGGCCGGCCACCTATTGTAGGTTTTTAAGTTGATTTTTTCATTATTTTAATGCCATATAATTCAAATCTAACCCTAGTGGAATGTTATAAATAGATAGTGAAGGCTTTAGGAAAATTAGACTTTTCTCCTGACACTTCTGATTTAGAAAACCTGAGCCTTCTCTCTCCCTATCTGGCTGACCACTCCCTCTCTTCTTCTTCAATATTTCGAAATCCTTAGTGATTAGAGTAGTGCCCACACACATCAAGCAATACCTCAATCATAGTGAGGAAGATCGTGAAGAAAGACATTCAGCAAAAGGAGTTTCAGCATCAAAGATTCAGAGAAAGAGATCCAGGTTCAGATATTGATAATGCTCTGCTACAGAAAGGAATCAAGGGCTAGATATCTGAACGGAAGGAGTCATTATATTCTGCTGCACCCAATGTAAGGTTTCCTTAACTTTATATGTGTTTATTTCATCGTTTTAGAAAGTTCATATTTAGGATGTTAATAAACATACTTGTGAGTAGATCTAAGATCCTGGTAAAATAATTTCCAACAAATAGCTACCAGAGTACAATAGGGATGGCCCCCTATGAGATGTTATATGGTAGAAAATGTCGTTCTCCTATTCATTGGGACGAGACAGGAGAAAGGAAGTACTTGGGTCCAGAGTTAGTGCAGAGGACCAATGAAGCTATTGATAAGATCAAGGCTCGGATGCTTGCTGCTCAAAGCAGGCAGAAAAGTTATGTTGATCCAAAGCGCAGAGATGTTACATTTCAGGCAGGGGAACATGTTTTCCTGCGGGTGTCACCAATGAAGGGTATTAGGCGCTTCGGGAAGAAGGGTAAGTTAAGCCCTAGGTTCATTGGGCCATTTCAGATACTCGAGAAGGTCGGGCAGGTAGCATATCGGCTAGCCTTACCACCAGCATTATCGGCTGTTCATGACGTATTTCACATTTCTATGTTAAGGAAATAAGTTTCGGACCCGACTCATGTCTTGAGTTATGAAGCCCTTGAACTACAACCAGACTTATCCTATGAAGAGCAACCTGTTCAGATTTTGGATAGAAAGGAAAAAGTTCTTCGGAACAAGACTATTGCACTGGTTAAGGTGCTCTGGAGGAACGGTAAGGTGGAAGAAGCCACCTAGGAATTGGAGTCAGATATGAGGACTCAACATCCAGAGCTATTCAGGTTAGATTTCGAGGACGAAATCCTATTAACGGGGGGATAATTGTAATGACCGCTCTAGTAATGTGGATTAGTAAAGGCAATTAGCACTAATTTTTATTATTTTATTATTATTTTTGAATTAATTTAATTGTGGACCTCAATATTTAGAAATAAATATTAGAGTTATAATTTCTCAATTCTGGAGATTTTATTAAACTCTAGGGGTATTATTTAGCTTATATGTGAAATATGTTATTTTTGTAATTTTTGCTCGGCGACAACGGAAAATGCGATGGATGGCTAGATTGATTGCATGGGTAAGTTTAGAACCTTATTTCATAGTGGGAAATATTTTAGAGAAAATAAATTATCGGGATTGAGCGGGGTTATGGAAATTGACCATTTTACCCCTAGCTTTAGAAATACCCTAGTTTTAAGTCTAAAGGGCATTTTAGTCTTTTCCTTGGTGGGAGTAGGTGGCAGCCATGGGTGATGACACCTAATTAATTTTACTGTTGATTAAAAAATAAAGGGATTACTTTGAAGAAAAGAAAAGAATTAAGAAAAGAAGGAAAATTGGAAATTTAGTTATTTCTTGAACTCTCTCTCTCTCTCTCTCTCTCTCTCTCTCTCTCTCTCTCTCTCTCTCTCTCTCTCTCTCTTTCGGCTGGGGCTAAGCAAGGGCAAAGATCAGATTTTTCTCTTCCATTTTCTGGGATTAAGCTAGGATTCAAGGAGGTTTCATCTAAGGTAAGCCCTAGAACCATTGAAGATGTGATTTTAAGCTTTTTCATTGATTTTAAGTTATGTTTTTCCTAAACAGTGGCTGTTAGAGTGTGATGTTTGTTTAGTCTGAAAATTAGGGTTCATTTGAGTTAATCTAAGTCCCTAGCAACTGGTTTTGATGCTTGGTGTTAGTTTTATGCAACTTTGAACATAGAGTTCAAAGCTTTGGTCTTTAATGGCAAGTTGAGTATTGTTGGTTTGTTCTGTGAATTGTTGGTTGGAAATGGTTGTTTATGCATTGTATAGGTGTACTGGAGAGTTTGATAAAGTTTGGTTGAGATTTGAGGTCATGGGGGAAATTTTTGGGTTCCCAGCACAGAACCGGAATTCCGGTTCTGGGGGACCTTTACCAACCGGTCGACCGGATGGTGACCCAGAACCGGATTTCCGGTTGGGAACCTGCACGTTGGGGAATTTCCAGAACCCTAGTTTTGCCCAATTTTGAGATATTTAGGGTATTTCCATGAGGTTTATCGATAGGGAAACTTTTAGTTTCAAGTTTAAGTCCCGGAAAGTGATTTAGCGAGTCACTTATCTGTGTTGCAATTATTGTGATTAGGGCATCCATCT
Source organism: Cannabis sativa (assembly GCF_029168945.1). Taxonomy (NCBI): domain Eukaryota; kingdom Viridiplantae; phylum Streptophyta; class Magnoliopsida; order Rosales; family Cannabaceae; genus Cannabis; species Cannabis sativa. The sequence goes on along the minus strand of NC_083607.1, from coordinate 5,771,068 downwards.
AGCACGTGAATTTCGTTCAGGTCGGCCAACACACTTGAATTCGGAAAACAGGTAAGAACTTTGTATAATGTATGATGTGATTATCTGAATGTGTGTATATGTGTTTGTATATGCATGCTTGAATTATGTTAAGCACTACCAACACTTGTATGAATAAGTTATAAAGTGTATTGGTATAGTGATTATTGTCACTGTGAGTACGATACAGTGATACCAACACGGGCACGGGAAAATGCTAAGGTGTGTGGTACATCACTCAGTGTTACTCGGTGTTCGGGGTAAACCCTACCAACACTCGTACAGTGAGGTACGATGTGTATGTGGTATAGTGGTTGTACCTTGGTATTGAACGTTCATACTCATCTGTTAAGCTCTGTAAATAGGTGTATGGGCGCCTATTTACAGGTCGGAAATTATATGGTATGTTATATGCATTTCTTATTGAGTCTGTTGACTCACAGTTTCTGCTTCCATGTGTAGGTAAAGGAAAGGCGAAGGCTGAACAAGAATGAACCTGAGCTCGGGTGAGATTGTACATGTCAAGCAGCGCGACCTGGAGTGTTCGGTCTCGGGACATCTGGGAGTCGTATTTTGATAGTCGCTGTGCGACCTGGAAATTATGTATTTTGAAATGTATAGTTTGAAAAGTATATTTTACAAAGTTTGAAAACGGGATCCCGGAATCTGTAAATATTATATTATATTACAAAGTTTAATATTTAAAGTAAAAGTTTTAATTTGACACGTTTTTCGAGAAATTTCTTTGATTAGCAAAGATTGCACAATAATTGAAAAAGCAATGTAGCGTGCCTTAGCATTAGGGCGTTACATCCTCAATCTTAGAAATCTCCTACTTGTATGGGCAAATCAGACTTAGAATTAAATTAGTAGTGGTGGTCCAAGATAGAATTACTCATTATATATGGTATAAATTTAAGTCTTTGACTTTAATTTTAGATTCCAAACAGAAATTTTCTTATATTTCTAATTCCAGAATACAATACAGTTACACTTTCTCAAGTGTTTAATATCCATCTTCTATTAATGGATTCAAACTGTATGGAATATGAGTTAGGTATACTGTGACCAGGATCCACTTGCACTATTCTAAGAACTCTTTGATGTAACTAAACCTAAATCATCAAAAGACACTACCACATTTTTTTTAATCTATGGCATTTGTATCTTGTTCATAGTAGATTTGACAAGATCAATCTCTGCAAAGAGTTAATATGCCTATATCCACTGAAAGTAGTTCATCTCATTCGCAGATGGATGTACATTCAGGGGTGGATATGAGTTTTTCGTTGTATTCTTAAAACGATAACTCTAGATTATACCTTTTAGCAAGAAATTTGAAATGTTTAAAAAAATGTTTCATTAATTTCTAGCAATGGTTAAAACCATTAAGGTAAGTGGTTAAAGATCTTGCGAACTGATATGGGTGGAGAAATAGTTAGTAGATATGCAGTTCAAAGATCATTAAATTGATTTTTGAATTATATCCAAACTTACCTCCCCAGAAATTTCGAGTTGCATGTTGATGATTAGTTACTAGTCGTTGCCTAATTCCTTCTATGGTAATACAATTTCAGAATGATGTAATGGTTGTATACTTAATGTAAATCATTACTAGATTCATGGATGACATAATCAAAATCTTAAGAAAAGCTAGAACTGTTAACCATGGTTTGTTAGCTATTCTAAGTGATTAGGGGTGGACCATCCCATAGTCAATAGATAAGAAAGTGTTTGTTCAAACAAATACTACTTTTCTAAGATAATGACTAAGTCTGAAAATAAAGTAGCAAATAAAGGAGATATTTAATTCTTGATTCCAAAAGTGTGATCAATGTGGACCATCCCATACTCATGACTTGGGAGACACTAGTGATTAAAATTCATTGTGAGTTTAAACAAGTAATGGATTGTCAAGACAAGAAACTAAGAAGAAAAGCCAATAGAACTATGGTTTAATCCATTCACATGGAATAACCTAAAGTTTTCTATTACAAGGACAAAAAAGGAAATTTTAGTTAATAAGTCTATTCTATGGACTTAACAAACTTCCTGTTCCTAGTATTATAGGTTTGAGTTTATCTAAACCTATGGCTTGTGGTATACCTGGTAATTACTTACTCTAATGCAAGCAACTTACTTTAGTAAGATGCTGAAGCATTTTCTTTCTAATGGCAATCTATAGAAGCTTCACAACTTCTTAGGTATAGATTTTATTTATCTAAGGAAAAGTCTTAGCTATTCCAGAAAAGATAAAGCCATGAAAGAATTTCTTATATCAACAGTGAGAGGTCTTAGATATGCTTTTGTATCCCTTAGACCAGACACCTGCTGTTGAGTGGGAGTAATGAGTAGGTATTAGATTAATCTAGGAGAAGAACATTGGAACACAATCAAGTAAATCCTAAGAAGAGGACCTATATGTTAGTCTATAAGGGTGTGTTTAAAACTCTTAGACTACACCATATCAGATTTCGAAATTTGCCTTTGTGCTAGTAAATCTTTCTGATAAGATGGTGGTTACTCTGGGGGTGGAATAGTGATTTTGGAGAAGTGTAAAAACCTGTCTGAAGTCTCTAGGTCTACCAGAGAGGGACTGAATGTTAAGGTTGCAGGAAAGGTACTTATTCAGTCTAAGGAAAGTTCTATACATTTTTGGCATCATTCCAAATTGCCTTAAACTACTAGTGTTATTTCCTGATTAACCAAAAGTAGTTGCCAAAGATATAGAATCCAGTATCCTAAGAGAGTAGACATATAGAGAGGAATTTCACATTATCAATAACTTTGCGATTAAGGAAGAGTAATGGTGGAGAAAAGGTTGTGGTTAATTCAACCTTTCAGATCCTATTACGAGGAGTTTACTACTACTACACTTGATTTGTATATCGAGGTGTTGAGATTATTTGAAACGCATTTTTTGTTTTATATTAGTGCAAGTGGGAGTTTGTTGGGTTTTATGCCCTAAATAAAACTCATTTCAATATAATCAGATTTACTTATTAATATAGATCAGAAATAACATTTAATGTTGCATGGTTCACATGATTTATTTCATGGTTATATGTACATAATGTATGAATTCATCTGAAACCCTTTTCACATACTTGATCCTGTTTATTGTGCCGTCAACACATTGGAAAGTAAACATGACTATGTGAATAAAGTTTCCTAGATTTATCACACATAGGGTTTTACTGATATGATAATCTACAAGAAGAGTTTACTTGCATTTGGAGAAATGCTACGTTCTTTCCAGAGCATTGGTTAAAGTAAAGCTCAGGTTGGATGCATGGAGTATGCATCGGAAGGGACCAATATTGAACTTTGACTTAGATTTATTAAACTTACCGTAATATTTATTCAAGTCAATATTGCCTAGTTGATCCTAGATCAAATGATCTTAATCCTGATATGATTAGGCTCAATCTCGAGAGGCTATTCGTGTTCTTTGATTTGTTAGTTAAGCCTACTTTTAGGTCAGGGTGATATGTACATTTTGGGAACACGGTAGTGCAATTGAGTGGGAGCGCTATCATAAACATGGAATCTATAGCTTCTATCTGGCGAATAGTAAGTAAAGGATGATCTCCTTCGAGCTTGACCAAACGAAAATAAATGGTGGAGATCTCATTTCACATAAGCTGAAATATCATTTATACGGGGTCAAGTGTTTTAAGGAATAAATACATTGTAGGGTGTAACGGTAATTTAATCCCTTTACAGTGTAGATCATTCATATAGAGGATCAGTGATCACATTAGGATTATAACAATGGATAACTGATGATGCGTCTATATGGTGGAACATATATAGCATTCTATTATACTGAGAGTGCAATTCTAAGTTCTATGCGTGGATTCAACGAAGAATTAATAAGTTAGTGAATTTTAGTAATAAATTCTTGATCTGCTTATTGGAAGCTCGGTTATATAGACCCATGGTCCTCGCACTAGTTGAGATAATATTGCTTGTAAGACTCATATAATTGGTTTTGATTAATCAATTATAATTCTCAAATTAGACTATGTCTATTTGTGAATTTTCACTAAGTAAGAGCGAAATTGTAAAGAAAGAGTTTATAGGGGCGTATTTGTTAATTATGATACTTTGTATGGTTCAATTAATAAATATGATAAATGACAATATTATTTAATATTTATTTATAGTTATTAAATAGTTAGAATTGGCATTTAAATGGTTGAATTTGAAAATTGGCGTTTTTGAGAAAATCAGATGTAGAATTGAGAAAACTGCAAAATCCAAGTAAGGCCCATTACTGTACATGGCCGGCCACTTGGTTTAAATTTTTAAACTGATATTTTCATTATTTTAATGCCAAATAATTCAAATCTAACCCTAGTGGAATGCTATAAATAGATAGTGAAGGCTTCAGAAAAATTACACTTAAATTTTCTACTTTTTCATTCAGAAAAAAACTGAGCCTTCTCTCTCCCTATCTTTGGCCGAAACCACTCTCTCTCTCTTCCTCATTGAGATTTCGAAATTCTTAGTGTATGAGTAGTGCCCACACACAGCAAGTGATACCTCAATCATAGTGAGGAAGATCGTGAAGAAAGACTTTCAGCAAGAAGGAGGTTTCAGCATCAAAGATTCAGAGAAAGAGATCCAGGTTCAGATATTGATAATGCTCTGCTACAGAAAGGAATCAAGGGCTAGATATCTGAACGGAAGGAGTCATTATATTCCGCTGCACCCAATGTAAGGTTTCCTAAACTTTATATGTGTTTATTTCATCGTTTTAGAAAGTTCATATTTAGGGTGTTAATAAACATACTTGTGAGTAGATCTAAGATCTTGGTAAAAAAATTCCAACACTAAGGACCAAGAAGGTGTTGGGTTTTGTGCCCTAAATAAAACCCTTTACAATCTAATTAGTTATCAATATAAGAAATTTGAAGTGATTTATGTTTGCATGAATTTTACATGCTTATGGTTTAATATGTTTATTATGTTTATACACAAAATCTGTTAAGTCCAGATCATATGTTTATTCACAATTACAGTATTGTCAACACAGTGGAATGTGATTGTGATTATATGAATTAAAAGACTAAGTCATTATTTCATCAGTGTTTTGGATATACACTGATGTGATAATCAGCGATGATGTGTACTTACACTTGGAGTAAGTGTTATGTTCTTTCCAGGACATTGGTAAAGTGTACTAGTTTCGAATGTATGGAGTATGCATTAGACTGGACCGATATTGAACTTGGTTAAGATATTATAAACTTACCGTTATATCTTTCCAAGTCAATATCAGTAGTTGATCTTAAGATTAAAAGAATCTAAATCCTGATATGCTTAGGCTCAACTCAGTAGTGTTATTCATGTTCTTTAATTTATTAGTTAAGCCTACTTTTGGGTCAGGGTGATACGTATATTTTGGGAACATGATAGTATGATTGAGTGGGAGTGCTGAACATAAATATCAAATCTATAGCTTCTACTGGTGTATAGAAGTCAAGTGATGATTCCCTTCGAGCTTAGCTAAGTAGAAGTAAGTGGATGAGCTATTGTTTAAGTGACTAATTCTTAGATCACTAAACATCATTTACAGGTAGCTAAGTGTTTTAAGGGGCAAAATACGTTGAGGGGTGTAAATGGTAAAATTATCCCATCTCGATGTAAATCATCTATATAGAGGATCTTTGATCACATTAAGATTATAACAATGGTTAAATGAGATAGCATATCTATATCGTGGAACATATAATATGCTCTATATAAGTCTGAGAGTGCAATTCTAAGTTCTAAGAGTGGATTCAACGAGGAATTAATAAGTAGGGATTTACTTAGTAAATTCGGTTCACTTATTGGAAGCTCAGCATATAGATCCATGGTCCCCATTCTAGTTGAGACTATACTGCTTGTAAGACTCAATAATTGATTTGTGATTAATCAATTATAATTCTAAAGTTAGACTATGTCTAATTTGTGAATTTTCACTAAAGGTGAAATTGTAAAGAAAAGAGATTCTAGGTTTATTTATTAATTAAGAGACTCTATATGTCTAATTAATAATTAAATTAAATGACAATATTATTTAATAATCTATTTTAGTTATTAAATAATTAGTTTTGGCATTTAAATGGTTGGAATTGGAAAATTGACGTTTTTGAGAAAATAGAAATAAAAATTGTGAAAACTGTAAAATCCAAGTGAGGCCCATTAACACCTATGGCCGGCCACTTGGTGAGTTTTTTCCAATTGATATTTTCATTATTTTAATGCCAAATAATTACTAACCTAATCCTAGTAGTTGCCTATAAATAGAAAGTGATGGCTCAGTCAAATAACAAGTTTAACAAGTTTTTCAAGCCTTCTGTCAGAAAATTGCTTTTTCAGAAAAACTGAGCCTTCCACTTCTCTCTCTATAGCCGACCCTATCCCTCTCTCTTTTCCTCTTCTTAATTTCGAAACCTTAGTGATAGAGTAGTGCCCACACACAGCAAGTGGTACCTCAATCATAGATTGGAAGACTGTGAAGGATCACACACAAAGAAAAGGACATTCGGGCTCAGATCTTGATAATACTCTGCGACAGAAAGGATACAAGGGTTAGAGATCTGAGTGGAAGGAGACATTATTCCGCTGCAACCAATGTAAGGTTTTCTTAACTTTATATGTGTTTAATTATCGTTTTAGAAAGTTCATATTTAGGGTGTTAAATAACATACTTGTGAGTAGATCTAAGATCTTGGTAAAATAAATTCCAACTGCAATGTAATTGCTAGTTTTTCAAAGGCAATCTGGGGCTGTTTTACACCTAAGGAAATGGAAGCTGCAGCAATGTTCTATAGTGTTAAATGGGCTCTTGAAAACCAGCTGACAATAAATACTGTTGAAACCGATTGCCTTTTAGTTGCTAATGCTGTTAATGTCTCATCTCCTACTAAATTTAAAACACATTTTCATGATTTAGTAGATGATATTGTTTATCTTTTATCCTTTTTTCCTTGAGCAAAGGTATCTCATGTAAAGCGAGATGCCAATAAAGCGGCATGCCAATAAAGCGGCTCACGCTCTATCGAAATTTGCTCTTGGACTAGATAAAAATATCTCTTGGTTGGGGAAAATACCTTCCCCAATTTATTCTGTTGTTATTGATGACTATCATTATTAATAATAGCAGTTTTTTCTAAAAAAAAATTGTGCCAAATTTAACACAAAATAAAGCATGAGCTAAATTTTACACTATAATAAATATTTTTTTTTTATTTTGGCTATTTACAAAAATATGAGAATTTTATATATGTATATGACATGCAAACTTAATTGCATTAAATATGATATTTTTTATTTTACAAAAACGGAATTCTACATAGAAATCCTTATTGCAACTAGTGGAGCAACTTAAATCGCAACCAAAAGTTGTATAGTAATCCACATAGAAACCAATGTAGAAATTATTTTAAAAACCCAAACCGTAAATTAAAAAATTAAAAAAAATAGTATACGGGATAATTCTCTATTAATTTTTGAGTGGAACCCATACTTTTATTAATGAACCTGTTCAAACAAAATAAAGAGAAAAAGAGAGAAAAATCAAAAGAAGAAAAAATGGGAAAAGGACAAAAAAAAAAAAAAAAGATGAAGAAGAAAAAATTGAAAATAATTAAAGAAACAAAAGTAAGGAAAATAAAAGTATGGAGGAAAAAAAATGAAAATAGAAGAAGACAATAATTTTTTTTTTTTTTTAAAAAAAAAGAATAAAAAGGAAGAAGAAAAAAAATGAAAGAAGAAGAAAAGGAAAGAAAAGAAAAAAAATAACATATAATATACGCGATCTAATAAATAGCTACTCCCTCAAACATTAATTGGTTTTGAGATCATCACTAATTTGTTCACTAGTAAAATCAATTAACCTAAAACAAACCAAACAGCCCCAATATAAGCTCAAATCAATTATCGTGTTTTAGGTAAAAATCTATATTGAATCATTTACAAAATAACAAATTAGTGTAATAGTAATTAAGAAAGACAAAATAAATAAATAAATATAAAAAAGACAATATTCTTGTAAATGAGTTAATAGATACATATTTTTCATTTGAGATAAGCAACTAAATAGATAATATTGTTGTACACAAAAGATAGAAAGAATAATCGAAAAAAAAAAAAAGATAAAAAGAAAGAAATTGAGAAAATAAAGACCAATTCTTTTCCCATTTGAACTTAACTTTAATATTAGTGATTCTTAACATGCGTTTTATTATCATTTAAATGAACAAAAATAAAGTAAAAAAGAGGGGTCCAATCCAATCAAACTTCATAATATTAAAGGGATTATTTCACAAAAATATAAAAATAAAAAAAAGATTACAAAAATGCAATTTCACAAAATTTTAAATATTTTTACGATTTTTTTGATTTTATTTACAGAAAATACGGTCTTTTTATATTGTAATCTTGTTAATTTGTTATTATTTTTTTATTATCTGTATGTTATTTTTTGTTGTTATTTTCATGTTACTTTTATGTAGTTTTTTTTTTATTTATTTTATGTTGTTTTCGTGTTATTTTTTTTAAAATTGTAAAAATGTAAAAAAAAAATATTCTTTAAACGTAAAAATGTAAAATGTTTTATGTAATTATTCCAATATTTAAAATGGGAAATTTCATTGTCAAAGGGAATGACAAGAAAATATAAATGTAATTGGATTAATTTGGTTAGCTCATATAAATAAATTACTGGATCCATGTAAAAAATGTAAACTAAGGGCAAGAAAAGCTGAGAAACTAAAATGATGTGAGATGATATCGACAACTAACCTCTCTTAGGAGAGTTTCATCATAGAAAGTCAGTAATAAAACTAATCGGCCAAGCAATCATTTCATTTTCATACACGATTAATTCATATTCAAGATTCAACTACTGAATATAATATAATATGTATTTTCATTTTTACCCATTTCATATAATAATAAAGGAAATTAGAAAAGGAAACCATATTATTGACTTGATCAGCCAACATTTTAGCAGATATGAAATGAATAATACATAAATATTTCATCGTAGATAATATATAAAAACCCGGTTGTTAATTTTCTATTAAATTTTATCCTTATTGCCCGTTACTCAAACTTGATTTGTTTTAAATATTTTTTTTAAACCTATCCAAAACAAAAAAAAAAACTCCTTCCCTACAATAATAAAATATAAATATATACTTATGGTAGGGATCTTGACCATTAATTAATAATCAAATACCTTACGAATGGTAGGGATTAGTTTGTGGAAGTAGAAAATGGTAGCTCCACTTCACCTAGAAGAATACAAGAGAAGAGTATATTGTATCTGAATAAAATGTAATAAAGAAGAAACTAATGAGGTGAGGTTATAAATTATTCTATGCAAGTTAAGTATATTGATATATGATGTGACTATTTAGATAATCCCAAAATTGGAATAGCCCCTACGGCTCTCTTTAACTAATCAAAGTTTATTAATCATAATGCCTGAAGTGATGGGTATCTTTATATTTTTAAATTTTAAATAATACCCACTTGAGCTGTTTGTTTAACAAACAGAGACACACTATCCAAAGTTATATAATATCAAAATTTTAAAGTAAGCCTTTCTAGTCTAATTTTATAAATTTTTAATATAGAAAAAAACTACAACAAAATTATTTTTTTTAGGGTAAATAATATTTTGGACTATATTTTATAAAAGTTATTGATTGGACCCATAATTTTGTTAAATGACAAAATAGATCCTGTATTTTTCAAATGATAATAATAGAAAACTGAGCTTAATTTTGACAACTTTTTCTTTTTAATATAGCCAACTTGAAGACAATTCTTACCACGAACAGATACAGAAAATGTAAACAGTTTTATCATAACACATTTAGATCAGATTATTATTAAATTTAATTTTGACAAAAAATCAGTTCATGGTCCTATTTGTACCATTTTGAAAAATACAGAGTCCATTTTGTCATTTAACAAAACAGAGTCCAATTGATAACTTTTACAAAACACAGGATCCAAAATGGTATTTACTCTTTTTTTTTATTTATAATTTTTTAATTTTAATTTTATTTTTTTATTTATTAAATAATTTTTTACATGGACCACTAAAATTATGTCATGTGTACACTATGTCCACATAAATGTGCACGTGGATAGTCAACATGACATTTAACACCTAAAATAAATAGAATTGTTAAAAAAAAAAAAAAAAAAAAAAAAAACACGGTTCTCATAACAATTTTTACATGATATTGACACTTCAATTCGATAATCATGTTCTATATACTACACTGGTTCACTCACCTATGGTAATTTAGTTTTTGATATTGAGAATATTAAATTTTAAAATAAAATAAATAAATATAATGCATTTGGGCCCTCCACGTATCCATATTTATGAATTAATAACGGAAGTGGTAGTAACAGAGAATTGTAACATTAGGTATTTTTGCCACCAAAAATAAACATTAGATATTTAAGTGTATAAAATAAAAAACATTAGGTATTTATGCCGCAATTTACCCATTGTTAAATTGCTAATAAATAGAATTGGAAGTTTTACCGTCAAAATTTGAGTCATGGGAATTAAATGTAAGCAAAATAAAAGTATTGAAGGTTTTGCCGCAATTTACCCTTCAAAAAATCATAATCTTATTAATTAAGAAATTTTTACAAAAATATTGAATTTTGAGTTAAAGTTAATAATTTTAATGCCACACGAAATTTTTTACAAAAAAAATATTGTTTTTATAAAAATCCGTAAAACAACAAAACATAACAATTAAAAACAACAGTTAAACAACTAAAAAACAATCGTAAAATAACAATAAAAACTTAATACCATACACAGTATGAAACTTACAAAGTATTTTGTAAAAAAATTCTACCCTATAGTATAAAAATAGAAAAATTAAAAATTTCAGGGTGCAATTATTCCTTAATTAACCCGTTTAACACTACCTCTCAAAAAAAAAAAAAAAAAAAAACAAGTACCTCAAACTTAAGTAATAATATGTTTGAGTCTTGAGATACACTCCGAAATAGTAGATGCTTCCAATTGATTCATGGGCCGTTTTCAAATGGGCCTTGAGCCAGTCCAACGGTAAAGGCCCAAATGAGTGGGTCAACTCCCTGGCCTGGTTGATTTCGGGAGAGTTTTTCATTCTCGCTGGCAGTAACATTGCCCACCACGTGGCTCTTCGAGCGGGTTTTGATGGAATTAATCTGAAAGGGATCGTACAAAACAAATCTAATATTAATTAAAGTCCCACATTGAATATCATTAATAATATTAAAATGTTTATAAGCAACAGTAATTATTTATGGGTTACCAATTGATTTTTGAGTGGAACCCGTACACTTATTAATTAACCCTATCAATTCAGAAAGTGAGAAGGAAAAAAAATAATTTAAAAAAAAAAGAGAGAAAAAAAAATTGAAGAAAAAAAAAATGGAAAAAAGGAAGAAGAAGAAAAATGAGAAAAGAAAAAAAAAAGAAGGGAAGAAATGAAAAAAAAAGAAAAAGGACGAAAAGAGGAAAAAAAAAGAAAAAAAATTGATAAAAGAAAAGAAGAAAAAAAAAAGAAAATGAGAAGAAAAAAAAAACATTATACGGGATCTAACCATTATTTCATTTTCTTGAACGATTAATTCATATTCAAACATATATACAAATGTATAAATACCTAACCAAAATCAAAGGCATAAAAAGTGGAGTCTTTTATTATTTTTATTTTCTGACTAACTAAGAAAAATGGTAGGGATTAATGGTAGCTCCACTCCACTTAAAAGAAGACAAGAGAAGAGTATATTGTATCTGACTAAAATGTAATAAAGAAGAAACTAATGAGGTGAGGTTATAAATTATAATGGAGTGTATGTAGTCAGTGCATTATCATTAACAAATTATTCTATGCAAGTTATTTTATAAATTTTTAATATAAGACAAAACTGTAACAATTATTATGCAAGAATTACAAGAAATGGGAGCAAATATTATATTACAGATGACAGGTTGGTCTACTTGAATATCCCAAATTCATATATTAAAAAAACAAATAGGCCTCGTGGAGGGTTACCTTTTGGTGTAGGTGGACTCTTTATGGCTTAGAGAATGATCAACATCAGTTTTGCATTCAGTAGTCCCCTTCAGCTACTGCTTCTAGGAGATTGTAGTTTCTATAATAAGTAAACACTACAAATGAGTTTGACATTATTGTTTGCTTCCCACCTGCCATTGCCAAGACATATCACTAGTTCAAGTGAGTGGTGTACATTCAAAGTGAGAAACCATGACCATATCACAAAGCTTTTACAATATCAAGAATGTGAGTTGGAAAGATACATGATGTCGATGTAAATCACATGTTTGTTTTCCAAATATAAGTTTTGAAACATCTTAGTTTAACTGACAAAATGAAAAGTCATAATGAAGGCTAACCTTAGAACATTATTGATGCAATCAGGCGAATTAATGCCAGCAATTTCTCTTCTGCTGTCAAACTGGCCTAGGTGCGGAGAGTATTTGCAGTATGGGAATGCAAAAACTGTGTTCTTCACACAATGATAGTAAGAATAGTAACTTCGCGTGCCTTGAACTTGCATTCATTCACCTAATGAAGAAAATTGGCCTTGGCTGCAAAAATTTTCTAATGACCATGGTTGTTCCAGTTTCCTCAAGCTTCTATGATCAAAAGAAAACAAGCAAAAAATCCTCATTGTTGAATCAGAAAATATATGTTTCTTTTCCATGAGCATGATCTCTTCCCACAACCAAAATCTAATCTTGCAGTTTCACAAACCTTGAAACAGATGCAAGATTGTAAACAATCGTATAGCTGCAAGTAATGTTAATGTGAAACTTTGTTTAAATATCAACTCAACATACTCCATGCAAGTAAAACTCGTAGAATACTATGTACACTTTAACCATCTCTTAGTAGATACTTGATACACTCCAATGGTAATGGTTGGATTACTTCTCTACAAATTGTTGCTTTTAAAGGCACATCCAATTCCAAAACTGTTAAACTTCGCTTCCTCCTCTCGCTAAAAATTTAAATTACTGATTACTCTCTCTGCCATAACGCCGCTGTCTAGACTGAAAGGCTCGTAATGCCTCTAGAAATTCAAATTCTCCAAAATCAGGCCAAAGGGACTGTGAAAAGAATAGTTCTGTATATGCTAACTGCCACAAAAAGAAATTGCTAATCCTAAGCTCACCACTAGTCCGAATAAGCAGATCTGGGTAGGGAAACTGGGTGCAATTGGTTTCAAGTTCTTCTTCAATAAGAGACTCGCTAATGTCCTCAGGCATAAGAACACCATCTTTGACTTTCAAGGCAATCTTTCTGCAAGCTTGAACAACATCATACTGCCCACTATAGCTTACTGCCACGACAAGTTGGAGCCGAGAATTATTCTTTGTGCTTTCCTCTACATTGGCTATCAGTTCCTGAAGTGAACCTGGG